>NC_083620.1:10193002-10388002 GCF_963584025.1 Labrus mixtus
ATCAGGACGGACTATAGGACAGGCTCAGAAAAGAAACAAGAAACTGAACCGTTTCAAGGTTTGTGGTGAACGAAGGTCTGATGAGGTCTGCTAGAAGAGCGGCTGCTACTCTGATTAAAGAGCTCACTGAGCCAGGTGAGTTTCATCCTGATGATCCCCTGAAGCCCCGGAGACCTGGAGCAGTGAAGAGTCCCACATAGAGGGCCGTTACCACCACAGGTTGAATACTTATTAATTAAGTATTTAAAGAGACTGAACTCTGCAGCAGAAGTTAAAGAGTGAACAATGATCACACTTTATCTTTATCAACTTCTCTATTATTCATTCATTTCTGTCCGAGGACAGAGAGCACTCACTGTGTGTCGTAACGTTTGTTAGCTCTCTGGCGTGTTGGATGGCGAGCCCCAAACCACTGAACCTTGCATACACTTGGGCCGACTCCGTGACCTGAACGTCTCGGACTGTTTGGATATCCTGCTGTGGATGGTCAAAACATTTGACAGGTGTTCTGCAAATGTTTATCTATCAGTGTGCCCCGATCAGGGTTGAGGTCGCACACACACACACACACACACACACACACACACACACACACACACACACAGCCGTGGTCAATCTGTACGCTGGTGACACACGTCTTTATGTAACATTGTGGGTTATGATGAACGTGTTTTTAAAGAAGCTTAAATTTAGGTAAAGATTCTTAAGATACCAGTAAAAATTAAACGGGCTGTTTACGATACCATGGCAACCAAAAAGACGTCCTGAACACCCATTTTTGTGTAAACATTTTTTATTTACCAAAAGTTGCAGGTAACTTCCTGCACACTGGTGGGGGTGGGCGTCCTCACTGACGTCTGCGGGGGGTCGGAGGTGTTATGAACACATTCACATGAATGTGAAGCTTTAATAAACCTTTTCTGTCTCCACAATAACGTGTCAACATTGAATCCCATTTTCCACATACCCCATGCATGCAGCAGTCCGTCAGTAAAGGAAGCTCCCAGCAGCCGGTTGTAAAGTCCCGCCTCTGGCGAGGCAAACAGCCAATCACAGTTCAGGTTTTTGGGGTGGGCTCTGAGCTGCACTGCCTGGCTCCACCCCTGTGGACACTGTCTACATTTTACAAGTACGTTGGCAACTTTTTGGTAGTGAAATGTTGCCAACAAAATTATATAATTTAGATGTTGCTCTCTCTCTCTTTTAAAACATGACTGAACACCTCTCACGCCTGTTTGCATCCCGACCAGAAGATCAGGAGAGGACAAAGTTATGTAACATCAGAGATACGGATCATTCCAAAACAATTTGTCACATGTTTGAACGCCCTCAAACACGATATCACAGATAACAACATCAGGAACAGCAGTTTTTATTTTTGATGTTGTTTTACCCAAACGTGCGGCTGTGTGTCTGAGGACGGTGAGTTTGTGTAGATGAAGTCCTAAAGAAAGATCTGCAACTTCCTCAATTCTTCTGTGTGTGTGTGTGTGTGTGTTTGTGTGTGTGTGTGTGTGTACTGACACGTCACACATTCCTGCACTCGTGTGTGTGGCTCTTCGTGGTGTTTTGGAGGAATTGAACGAGAACTTGTTCCAAACATCCTGAAATCTGCAGAAAGCTCAGTGTGAAACTTTAAAACTTCTCACCCTCTTATTGATGTTTAAATGTAAACTTATGACCCACTTATGACCCTCTTATTGATGTTTAAATGTAAACTTCTCACCCTCTTATTGACATTTAGCTCCCTGAGGAGAGCACTCACAGAATCAGTCACTTCCTTTATTGAAATAATAATTTTATAGAAGTGTTACTTGAGGTCGTCTTATTCTCCCTCATTAGATTTCATATCTTCTACTTTTCACTTCTTATTTAATCTTTTAATTTCTGTTTGTCATGATTATTCTCCATTCCTCTTCTTGCTTTGACTTTATTACTTTAACAGCATATTAACCGTCTGAGTCAAAAATAAAATGTGCACACGGAGCACAAGGAGCACATGGCACACACGGAGCACAAGGACCACACCCATAGACGAGCACATGGAGCACACGGGGCAGAGAGAAAGAGAGAGAGACAGAGTGGGGAATATTTACAGTCTATGGGAATAACACAGGGAAAGGAGCCACAGGTCGGACTTGTACCCTGGACGCCCACCTTGAGGACCACAGCCTCCCTACATGGGGCCACTATGATTTTCTTTTAAAATAATAATAATGTAGAGTAGTGCTGTCAGCATAAAGTAGTGAATCTGGATGAACTGTCTCTGTGCGGAGGTCAGTTCAGGGCAGCTGGGTTATTGGCGCCTCCTCTGACTTTCAGGGCCAAAGGTGTCCTCTGTCAGCTTATACCAGGTTGTTGTCATTCTTTACCGTGGTCACACAGATGCCGTCCCACGTGGTGACCTTTACGACCAGGGTCAGAGGGGGCGGGGTCAGGATGTGTGCTATCCAAGTGGTTGGACACTGTAGACTGAGTTATGGTCAGAAATCAACCGCAGGGTTATTTAAAGAGCCCATATTATGCCCTTTTTGGGGTTCGTATATTTAATCTATGTACCTACTTTTGTACGTTCACAATAGCTAAAGTTCGAAAAAAGTGTCTGTTTTCATGTACTGCTCCTCCTTGCGCCCTCTCCGCTCTGAGTCCGTCAGCTACGCTCTACTGAGCCCACACTGTTAGACCCCACGTGGGCCAAGTCTGCTCTGATTGGTCTGCCGATCCACTCTGTCGTTATTGGTCAGTTGCTCAGCACGCATCTCGGAAATTTCAACATGAGCTGCAGGGCACAACGAGCCAATGGACTTAGATCAGTGATATCACACTGACAATGATGTCGGACTGACACATTTTTATCGAGGGGGGCTAGAACCGAGCGTTACATGCAGCTAATGCTACAGCTAACAGGAGGAGGTAGGAGAAGCCGCGGACTTTGAATTTTTGCACATAGATGTGCCTAAACATGCACAGGACACTTGGAAAACACACTAAAGGGCATATAAAACCAGAAAAAGCTGAATATGGGACCTTTAAGAACCTTTAGGTGCCCAGTTCAGCACTCTGTCTGTCACATTGGCTGTGTCCGAAACCAAAAAATACCAACTACCAACTATTCCCAATATATCCACTGCATACTAACCCGACCATTAAGCAACCATAGACTGTAAATATTAAGTTAGCAACATACGGGTCACGCAACGCACTTCCGGTCTGAGCTCCGTTCTATGAGCTAGAATCAAGCTAGCATCAAGCTAGCTCGACCGTAAATATAATTCAATAATATACAAACTGTCATTTTAATATTATTTTGCAACATGTAAAATGTATTTCAGAACAGAACTTTTATTTTCAGCCGCTAGTTGGCTGGCTGGAGAGCTCAGTGATTGGACAGTCTGAGAGCCGCAGTGCATTGTGGGGCGACTCAGTTGATCACCAGTTGCTTCCGTTTCCAAAAATAAATCTTAAAATTATGCCCAATTCCGTTCCGATCTAGTAAACATCCGGGAAAATTGCGATTTCGGATCATAATATCACATACTCCTTGTGACGTTTCGGACACAGCCTATGTTGGTTTGCAGGAGCTGGAAGTGACCATATTTGGGCAAGTGGGCGGCGCTTGATGAGTTAGGTGCTAGGGGTCTATTTTTGTGTTTTTCTTGATGTTTTTGACACATTTCAAAGTCTAAAGTTTAAATGACTGATGTGTTCATGTAGTGATGTCACAGCGTTAACTCGATGCGTTCTCGTTTCTATGGAGACAAATATTCTCCACATTAATTAACTAAAAAAGTCATGTCATTTCTTCAAAGCAGCATGTTGCTGTTGGAGGAGCAGACAAGTTGAAGGTGTGTCAACTTCCTCTAAACAATAAGACAAACACAACTTTTACTTTAAAAAATCTTTATTTCAAACTACAAACACACATTCAGAGACAAGAGAACTATATAGAAACTTTATACATTCAAAAGTAGAGCTGTCAACGATTAAATCACAATGAATCGCATCATTTAAATTCCATTATTTCACATTTCAAAATAAAAGTGGTCAGGCATTTATTTTGTGTAATTAAATCAATCAGACCGATGGTTTGGTGCGAGTTCTCTCTGTGGAGGTGTTTACATGAAACTATCACGCAGTGTGTTATCGTCTGGTGTTAGCTAACAAAACAAAGGTACTCCTGGAGGCGGCCATGTTGCTTTTCCGACTTGCAACTGGAACGCAGTTAACTCGGGTGTGACGTCATTCCCAGTTCCGAGATCCGAGGCAAATGGAATGCGGCAATAAAGTAAAGCCCAGAAACAGGAAGTGGTTAGGGATCCGAAAGTGATGTTAACCAGCTCAAAGGAACGGTAACAAAGGTCAATGTGTGATGTCATAAGGTGGATATGACTTTGGATTCATCAGCTGAGCTGTCTGAGAGTTTGTTAAAGTGAAACATTCAAAGATGTAGCAGCAGGTGATTCATCGTGACAGCCTTACTTTTAACATGTTTTTAAAGCTTCATGTGTCGTCTCGCTTAGGCAGCGCTGAGTGTTTCTGATCACGCAGCTGACCAACGTGTTCTGCAGACCCCGGATAAGGTTCACTAACGAGAGACACGTCTTCCATGAGTCAACAAGAACGTTTGAAAGCCAGCCAAGCGCTTGCATAACCAGACAGAGAAAACCTTTGGCTTCAGCACAGACGGTCGGGAAGCCGTCCAGAACACGGCTGCTCTAACTTTCACGTGTCCTCACCACAAACTGAAATCTAAAAACCATTTCGAAACATTCAAACACGTGTTTGGCTTCAGAGGGTCGGACACACCTCTTACTCTTTGCGGTGAGACATGTGGACACTTTCACATTTAAAAGGAACATTAAGAAGAGAAAATAAAGTGGAAAAAAGAAGGTTTGAAACCCTCCATATGTTTATAGACATGTTACATTTATATATATACATACACACGCATATACATGTCACACAAGACTGTTGACAGGTTTCTGTACAAGTTCAAATAAAGAAGGCTAGCGGCAGAGGTGAGAAGTGATCGAACGACACTCGGGTGTCAAAGGCTTCTTCTGCCCCACAGGGCACTCACACGCACGTACACGGAAACACACATACTCAACCACTGCCAGATGTGCACACTCACACGTGCACACTCACTCACTCACACGTGCACACAGAGACCAAACAGCACACGTTTGCCATTTTTGTCTCCGCTCTGCAACATGTTTGAGGTGGGCTGAAGTTGGGGGGGGGTGGAGCTCTGAGGTGGGCGGGGCAGTTTGGTCTGTGAGTGAAAAAATCAGCAGCCTTTAACGTGATCGTGTGTGATATCTGGTGATCATGAAGGCAATCATATTCTGTTGTTTTTATTTGTGGTACGTTAACTGGGACATGCTGGGTATGCATCCTCCGTCTGCTCGGAGCACGTGGTGCTACTCTCCTCCATGTTTCTAATAGAAATGAGAGAAGACGAGCACCCAGGTGTTATCTGTGATGACGTGTAAAAACAGGTTAAAAGTTTAAAATAATCTTTGGGGAGTTTTAAAGCAAAAACAAAAAGTTTGGTCACAGCAGCGTTTTAACATAAAAACTAACTGTTTGTGTGTGTCGTACAGTGATAGAACTCGTCACCAATCAAAGAGACGCTGATCTGAATCCTTATCATGCGAGCGTCTTTCTAACACTCGTCACTGACTCGGACTCGTCTCTGAGAACCGCCTCTGAATGACCTCTGTCTGCGTCTCACACTGCAGAGGATTCATGCATCAGTGTTTGAATAGATGATCTTTGTTTAAGGCATGTTTGTGCGTCGGTCGATGAGTGTGGGGTAAAAGTATTAGATTATAGTGTTTCCTACAAGCAGAGAGTAGATAAATATTGTGTCATCGTCTTCTTTCTTAAGAAATGTCGGGGTTGTAACGTCCACAGAGCTGATATGCGACTCTTCCCTTTAGCTCGCCCACCTGGACACACCTGACGTGGTGAGAGAGCCCCGTGAGCAGGAGACGGTTAAACAGTCGAACACTGACAGGCATCACACTGATATGACGGAGGGGGGGTTGATAGATTTGATTGTGTGCTGACCCCAGCACATGTTTACTAAAGCACTTCCTGTATAAAAAATAAATATGTACAAAACAATGTCCAGCTGTGAGCAGGTGGGGTTGGGGGGATTTGTGTAACTCTTCTCCTGTCCTGAAAGTTTCATGAAAAATTTTGTAAGGGTTCATTTCCAGTTTCCTGCTGCTGCAGGGGCAGGTGGCTGGTTCTGGTTCTGGGGGATGCAGGTTTAGATGACTTTGTAGGTCAGGTAGTCTCGGAGAGGTGTGGGGATGGCGAGGGTCTCCACCTGCTGCGTGGTCATCACCCGACGCAGCGCCATCCTGCACATGTGCTGCAGACTGGAGACACTCAGAGGGCTCTCCCAGAAGTGCATGCTGCCGTCACGAGTTCTGCAGAAGAAGAAGAAGAAGAAAAGAGCGAGAGAGCAAACAAGAGGAGGGTGTTCAACACAGGAACATCACACACCCAAGTCAAACAAAATCTACACTCAGACGGAGAAAACCTGAAGGACTGGTTTCCTGATGCAATGTGAGGCTGTGTGTGTGAGTGTCTCACCCAGCAGCTAGGACATTTCCTTCAGCAGAGAAGGCACAGCTGAGGCCGTTGGACAGCGAGGCGATGGCCTGAGGAGCTCTCTCCTCGATGCTCCAGAAACGAACCAACCTGAGAGCAGAGAGACGTTGGAGTGACCACGAGTGTCTTTACACGGTGACATTAGAGTAACAACGAGCGTCTTTACACACAAAGCGAGTGACCATGGCAGACTGGAAGAGTCTTTACTAACGTCAGAGTTCTGCGTGTTTATCGTGTGCCTGCAGATCAAAACTGTCTTCCTGATGTTTTGAATCGGAAGTCTGCTCCCGTTTGTTTTTCCACGCCGCTTCCTCCCTCACTTTTTTCCACCAGCTCTTCAGAGCTTGGTCAGCCAGCGGTCACAGTGATTAATGGCCATCTTGTGACGGTCATGTGATCTGTCCAAACACAGCAGCATACAGCGGCTCCATTAAGACTTCCTAACTCCGTGTGAGGAAAACAAACTGCTGCTGTTATTCTCCATCAGCGTGTGCACGACACGTCAGACGTGAACAAACATCAGCTCAGGACACACACACACGGCTCCACCCACACACGCACACGCACACAGTACAGCCTCCTGCTGCTGCTTTAGAGACTTGAATGAAAGTGTTGCAGACGGTCATTCAGACTGATGTGACCGACTGAAACGCCACATGACGTTATGATCCCAGACCTTCAAACATGGATTGGTTTGAAGGTTTTGACTGAAGGTCGACAAAGAAAGGAAAGATGTTCCTTTGAGTGAACATGTAACCCACACTGAGAGAACAGAACATTGAACGTGTTATATCTTCAGACCCGTGCAGATCATCATTTTCAGAAACTAACAATGTGTAGAACAAACTGGAGGAGGAGCCAGGACGTGTATTCGACCTCTGTTGATTGTTTGTCTTTCGCTCCTTGAAGGAAGAATGTGCGACATGTGTCACATAAATAAATCAGGAATCAGGTATATCCTGTGTAAACGCCTCTCTGAGTCATGACTATCTACAATGAGTGAGAAGCTCAAGTCACCGTTACGAGACGACGTCGTCAGAGACGCCACAACACAAAGACGTTTGAGTGGACACTGTTAACTTTTCTTTAGTGTGGCGTTCAGTTGGACTAAAGTTTGAAGGTTTTTAAAGAACACGTTGGTGTGATGAGTTGAAATAACGATTAAGATTCTAAGACTGCAAACGTTTTTGATTTGATCACAAAGACACAGAAACGTCTCATTAAATAATCTGTGGATGAAGAGAGACTGCAGATGTTACCTGAGATCTCCTTTCAGTGTCTTACCTGTCGTCTGTGATGCTGGCGATGTGACGTCCATCGGGGCAGAAGCTCACAGAGCGAACCCAGCGGTCGTTTGATCCTCCAGCGAAGATGGGAGATGGAGGAGGGAAGAGGTGTCTGCAGAGTGAGGAGACACAGCGTCAGAACACATTCTCGGCTTCAAGATAAACACGGACTGTTTGAGTTAATACGTATCAAACTTTGAGCACATTTAATATCAGGAATTAAAAGAACTGTGAGATCAGAGGACAAACATTCGCTCTCTTCAGTACAAGGGTTACATGACCAGCTGAGGTCACATGTTGATATTAATTATTGTGTAATCAACGTGTCCTTGAGCCCTTTACCACTTCCTGTTTCACCATCAGGAAGCCTAAAGTCCTCACAGTTTACTCCACCAGCTGATTAACCTTAGAGGAAGAATATGTGATTTTTCACACTTAAATGTAGCAGAAATCAAATTTATCCTCTGAAAATAACTCTGTGAGTCATGACTGTCTACAATGAGTGTGACACCCGAGTCCCACTGTCTGTTTCTGAGCCGTAGCTTCACTTTGTTTACGTTCCCTGGACGGCCAGCCGGCTCCCCCCCTTGTGTATGAAAGTTGTTTAATTGAGGGACTAGAGCAAAGAAGAATAACATACTGTACTCTCTAATTATTTGAATGTCACGTAAGCGTGTCTCGATCACGGTCATTTCGTGTAAATTTACATGCAGTGTGAAGATACGAGCAAACTAAACATCGCTAGCATTAGCATGCTAACACAACAATGCAGCAGGAGTTGTTTTTGTTTGAATGCTGGTGCTCATGGGCGACATCTACTGGATCAAAAAGTCACATATTCTTCCTTTAACCAGGCGTGCAATGTAGAGACAACAACAACAACAACAATAACACTAAAGGCTCCGATGTACAAAGTGTGTTTCTGGAAGAGTCCTCTAGAGGGAGCACCACATAAATCAGACGCCGTAAAACATTGATGTCGAGATGATCTGGTGTTTGTATTCTTACCCCAGCTCCAGCAGGTTGGTGCCCTTGTGGTGGTCCCACAGGATGACCCGCGTGTCATAAGAGGCGGTCGCTAACAGCGCCCCATCTGGTGAGAAGTCACATGACACTACGTCATGGTGGTGGCCCTCCAGCTTCCGGATCAAAGCGTACTGATCCATGTTCCATAGGAACACCTGCAAGGTGAAGAGGGGGTTGTTACAGCGGGAGCCGTGGTTGGTTCGAGTCATAGATGTCTGAATTATAAACAGATTGAATTAACAGCATGAATTTAAGAGAATTAATCAATTTAACCAGGAACACCAAACACACGAGCTCATGCTACACAAGCAGCAAGGCTGCGTCACAATGCAACACTACATTAACTTTAAACATGTGCATCTTAGACTAAAAGTTCAGCTGAGTTAACGTGAAGAGAGGAAATAATCAAACAGGAAGTAACTTAAGGTTACATTATGTTACTGCACGGGTCTCTTTACAAAAGGCTCGCAGCTCCAGGACTACGAAGAGAGACTGCAAGAGAGAAGAAGAATTTATGGCCAAAGGACCTCCGCCTAAGTACACACACACATACACATTACAGTCACACACACACATACATACACACACACACACACACACACACACACATAACAGTCACACACACATACACATTACAGTCACACACAAACACTCATTACAGTCTCACACACATTACAGTCTCACACAAACACACATTACAGTCTCACACACACACTCATTACAGTCTCACACACACACACACACACACACTCATTACAGTCTCACACACACTCATTACAGTCTCACACACACACACACACTCATTACAGTCTCACACATACACATTACAGTCACACACAAACACTCATTACAGTCTCACACACATTACAGTCTCACACAAACACACATTACAGTCACACACACACACACACAGTCCTCATGGTTGTGTGTGTTGATATCTGTAAATCAGTCGTCAGGTAGGTGTTATGTAACGTGCACTTTGTGGGGAAACAGGAGAAACTGTTTGTTGACAGATGAAGTTAATGATTATATAAAATCAGTCACATGCAGCCGACTGTTTACTGACTCACTTATTTCCTCTTTTTCTACTTTCAGAAGAGAAGTTAGAAACAGAAGCAGCTTTTCTCTCAGGGATTTCCTAACTATGTGTTATATAACTCATCTGCAGATCATTTATTGTTGTTCCACTGCCGCTGCCCACAGCAGAGACTGTGTGGAGCTCTGTATGAAACTTTTTAAAGTCACAGGTCTGAATAAGTGCATGCAGTAATTCAAAGGTGTCTAAACCTGCACAGTAGCTGTGCCTGTGATAGGTCATTAGATGAAGAAGAAGCAGCTGCTGGAGAACAGTGACAGTGAGGGCGGGCATGCTCGTTGTTAAACTGAATCTTCTCTATGAATGTGGATGATGCTGTGAGAGAAACATTTACACTGACAGTAAAGATCCTGGTTACACAGAGAAGCTAGTGTGTGCAGAAAGAGGGCGGAGCTATTTCAAGATGGGGAGGGGGGTAGAGATGGGTTTAGGAGAGAGGTGAGGGGGGGGATGTTTAACAACCAGTTTTAAACTGAAATTAAATAAGAGGAACTGCAACAGCAGAGGTAGACAGACACGGAGCAGCACCTACGTACAGATTGACCTTGCGGGTCAGGTGCCAGGCGGCCTGGCGAGGCCTTTGGGCATTGCGTACTGTGCGTCCCCGGTTTACACCGGCTGCTCAAAATGTCAGCGCGGCGCTCCGTTCAAAACCAATCACACACTGAGCTCTGCCACCACCTGTGACAGGAAGAGCAAGACACACTTTGTAGGGACACACACAGCCTAACAACCATGACTACCTGAACCTCCATGTTGACACAGTTTAAGCTAACAGTGGAAGCTACTCCTCAAACATGTCTGCTAACCTTTAGGTATATACAGAGTTAACATGAGGATTTCTAAAGAGTATCATTACAGCCTGATCATGTGGAGTTAAACAGTTTAACCTTTAAGATCTGTGCTCTGCATGCAGACTTCAGAACACCAAGAGCAAAAAAAAAAAAAGGACGAAGCTCAACTAATCACAACACCAGGCACATTAGTTCTGAGCTGTAAATGAAGAGCGCAGCAGACTGGGAGGGTTTTCATTTGGAGGTTGATTGAGCACAACAAGCAGATTCACACATACGTAGGGAAACAAGAACTTGTGTACGTACTGCTTTGCCTGCGCCGACGGAGCATAGGATGGAGGAGTTGGGTGAGAAGGCCGTGCAGTACACCCAGTTCTGATGCCCGCGCAGAACCTTCACCATGTTCCCTGCAGAACACAAAATACATCAGTGGAAGGAAGTTTACCACTGTCAGAGCTACACAGCTGCCACAACACCTACAGGGTGAGTCATCGGATCTGTGAAGAGAGAAAAGTAATGGCAAGCAGAGGGGGAGACGAGAGACGAGGGGTGATGAAGCAGAGAGGGAGACAAGAGACGAGGAAGCAGAGAGGAAGACATGAGACGAGGAAGCAGAGAGAGGAGAGGAGTGAGGAACACGAGAGGGAGACAGGAGACAGGAGACAAGGAGTGAAGGACTCTGACAGGAAGTAGAGCAGAGGAGCTCCTCCCTCCCTCGCTCCCTCACCTTGCAGAGGAGCTCCTTGCTCGCTCACCGTGCAGAGGTCAGAGGTCAAATGATCTGTGTTTCTGATGTGTGTGTTTTCAGATCAGGGCCCCTCATATCTTCTGTATGTGTTGCGTATAAAAACTCTCTAGATGTAAATGGTGCTTTGAGTCCCCGGGCTGAATTTAAACTGTCAACATCAGAACAAAAACAAAGAGGTCACTGTTTCTGTTGACACCTCTCTTGAACACTGCTGCTTACTATTCATACGTCTGTGTTTCACTTTCCTTTTTACATTTCACCATCTCATCAGGTCACATTTGTTTTGATTGTCCAGCTTTAAAATCTGATCATCTTTACTCATGTTCTTATGAATTCAATTGGTTTATACTGTATATACAAGCTTTATTTTGATAGGACAGGATGTACCGTAAACGTGTCGGGATATTTATGGTTACCAGAAACACGAAGGAGTCTCTCATCTGTCGTCTTTCAAGATGTTTCTAAATGTATATTTTCTTTTGTTTCAGATAAACAATGTAAACAGGAAGTTGATGTGCGTACCATCATCCTTGAGGTCCCACACTCTCAGGGTTTTATCTCGGGATGCAGAAACCAGCATGAGGCTGCCATCGGGGGCAAAAGTCAAGTCCCGCACCACATCAGTGTGGTCCATCAGATTCAGCAACAGTTTTCCTGCAAACATGCGTCACATGATTAATCAAAGAGTTTTAGCAACACGTGGGAGCTAAGTCATAAAGGTAAAAGGGGCGTGTCCTCACCAGTGTATACATCCCAGATCTTGATGCGTCCGTTGTTGAGGCCCGTTGCGAGCAGCAGCTGGTCTTGGCCGAACTTGAAGCGGTGCCACTCGATGTTCACACAGCGGCTCTGCTTCTCTGGCACGGACGAGCCGAACGCCATTCCCCACACGGTGTCACCGCAGTCGATGGTGTGTTCACGGGGCTCTCCGCCCACTGGGACGACCTGTCCTCCATCGCTGCCCCGACGGGAGAGATGTTCGGGGCTGGAAGCATCGGTGACCTCCTCACTGTGACCCAGTGAGCTGCAGCGACAGAGAGCAAAGACAGAAGATGACGGTGACGATCGTCATGAAACCAGAACTTTAAACTTTGACACCATTCTAGTAAAAATCTAAAGAAGTCTATGCTGTGATACCGCTGAAGTCCTGCGCGTTTGACTGATGTTGTGTGGTTACTGACGTGTTACAGCCCTGCTGCTCACTAAGCACACAGACGCTGGATTCTGCTGCTGCTGATCCTACGACAACAAAGCAACACAGTATATCTGGTTCAGCCAACCCTGGACTAGAGAACCCCCCACCCCCACCCCGAGTGTTCTCAGAGCAAACCATCAGCTGCAGAGTTAAGTATCTGTTGGCTCTGCAGGGAAACAGCAGCTCAGCAGCCTGACGTTAGAAACAAACAGCTCTTGTTCTGAAGACTGACTCAAAGGGCGGCTCTGAGAGTCACAAGGCCGCTTGGAGACGGGAAGAGGAACCGGTTAAGCAGAAAGGTAGCTGAATATACAAGACATGTCGTCAGCTCTGAGGAGAACCTCTCTGTTTAAGTTTCAGGGACCTGAAAACACTTTGAATATCATCAACAGCTCTGAAGCTGCTTTCTGTGACTCTGAAAATCAACGACTCCATCACGGCTCAGACGTGACCTTCTCCAGCGACGTACGCTTAGGTCAACAGTGAGTTATCTCTAACAGTTAATATGAAGGAAACAGAAGCGTTAACTGTGGTGAGGGTAACGTGTTGTTGTAGAAAAAACAGGTCAGTCGTTAACATAAGACCAAGAGATTTTAAGTTCAGATTCCTGTTCCCTTCAGGGTAAATTCTTGGTTTGCATAACTCAGTGATATATCACCAACGAGCAGGCGGGGTCTCTGTAGAGTGAGACAGTCTGTAATTTAGTCAGAGAGGAATTCAACACAGAGCAGGCGAGGGAGCAGAGAAGATTCTGGATGTTAGTCTGCTTTAATCATCGAGCTGTGGATCTGTCAGGGTTCAAAATCGTTTTCTAGGGTGGGTGGGGGTGGAGGCGGGGCGGGTTCTTTAACTGGACTACCAAACCAGCAGTGGAGACATGAGATGGAGTCAGGGGAGAGAAAGTAGTGCAGCAGTGAAGGGGAGGACTCGTCTAGTAAGAGCGACCTGGACTCACTCCTAACAGCGAGACTCACTCACCGCTCCCCCTCTCATGAAACCATAAATGAGCTGTTCACCTCTGAACACAGCTTCTTCACAGAGGGTTAGGAATCATTAATAACAGACACATGAGGGTGGTGCTGCAGTCTCATGTCTCCCAGGGTTAGGGTAGAAATGTTTTATTTGGTGAAGATTCAGACCGTTTAAAATACGGAACTTTTGGAGTTTTTCTAGTTTGTTTGTTTCAAAGGTGAATTCATGAGAAAAACAAAACCACGAGGTTGTGTAAACGTTGTTTTTGCAGTCAGAGAAGTTTGGAGTGAGTTTCTGTGAATCGTTCAGTTTCAGACACGTCGACACTTCTCATAAGACAGGTGTGTCTGTGTCCATCGTTTCTTAAAGGTAAACTTCTGCACTCCTTCTGGCAGTCTGTCTGATGGTGTTTTAACACAGAAATGTATGTTTGCAGGTGAGAGACTGAGAATTAAAGTATTTGATGTGAGTTATTATGTGCAGGATTCCTGGACTTGTAACAGAGCATATTTTAGATACTCACAAGTTCTTCAGGCATTGAGTCCAGGGAATAAGCCTCACAATGCGATGCCCCTGAGACCACGCCAAGTAGGAACCATTAGGTGCAAAGGCGACAGTCCAAGCCTCGCGCCCGGACTTCTGGTCAAAGGGAGCAACAGGTACGAGGAGTTCACCGATGAACTTAGCCTTACCTGCACAACAACACAAACACGGTCAGTGACTTCAGAGCAATTATTAACAGGAACACACCCACAGAGATTCAAATCATAGTAAAGAGGCGTCCTGTGACTCGCCATACACAAGAGGGCCTGTCACCGATGCTGGCATCTGATTGGACAACCAGCAATGGGAGTGAAACACGATAACATTGTGCAATAAGGATAAGACATGTGATAAACTAACAGAAAAAAAAGAGCTAATATGAGCATTCTGCTGTCTTCCATGTTTCATAAAACTCCTGTTTGCAACATGTCTGTCTTAAAAACAACAACAAACATGATTGATTTCATTATAATTATTAAAGATGGAACTGATAGTTAGCCTTAGCTTCCTCTAACGGAGGGCATTCTGTTTTGTTATTTATGAAGGTGTGTTTCTCGCCATGATGATAAAATTGTGATTGATTAATCCAGCCTTAGACCTTCCTGCTCCTCACGGTTATATAGTTAATGTTAGTAACGTCCGTGTAGCTCCATCAGTCACACGGCTCAATAAGAGAAGAAGATGACCTCCTCTAAGTCAGTCTTTGTTTTAACACGAGCTGTCTAAGGTCATTATTAATCATTAAAACACAGTTGGACTTTATTTATTGGTTTTTAATAAATAATGATCATGTTGCTCTGAAGGCGGACTTTCAGAGAATCATTGGGCCAAAGAAAAATCTTTAATTGTCACTGAAACGATAAACACGACCTTTCAATAATACATGTTTTTACCTATTTGAACTTTAGGTTGGATTTGAGTCGAGTGGCTGTGAATGTTTTATGCAGTTTAAATCTCTAACCTAAGGTCATTGTCTGTCACTGTCTCATGAACTAGTTCTTTAAATCTTGAAATGTGGAAAAAATAACATTTTCTTTACATGTACAGATTGGACCTGAGCAGTATTTAGACTCAGTATATGACTCCTCAGTGTTTAAGTTTATAATATATAGGTAAATATTAATATTAAGTATAGTCAGTACTGTGTGGCGTTCAGCACGTAGCTCCGTCTCCTGAATGAAGCTGTGGGGGATGGATGAGTCTGAGCCGCATTCTTTAGGACCTCCTCCATCTTTAATCATCATTAACATTAAAATAACTAACTAACTACATACATTACAGTGAACCGGTCAGCCATGCTGCTGGTGGGTTAGGGTTAGCAGCGAGTGCAGTATCACGTGCTGCCTTCATGCACTCCTCGGAAATATTGTATTTATCATATTTGTGAGTTATTATACGCACATTGAGTGGCTTTCGAAAGTAGAAACTATGAGTGGGGAAATACCAGAGTTGTGACTTTTGCCTGACGATTCAGAGCAGCCAAAAAAAGCGTAAAGCTTTTGAAAATGTGTCAGCAATGGACGGAAAAATAAATATATTTATTTAGTTATTTTGTTAATTGCTGTCATTCATTTTTAGTCGTTAACCATTTAAGAACATACAACTATTAGATGTGGCAAGGGAGCAAACTTTTGACTATAAATCATGACATGTGACGGATAGCAACGTTTACCTGAGGCTCATTTTTGTTCTTAATTCTGCCGCTGAAGCACAAAGGAGCTCTGTGCCACGAATCAAACACCAGCCATATTTACAAATATAAATTAACACATATTTCACCGCCAAAGACACAAGACTTCTTTTTTTTTTTCTTTTTTTTTTTTTAGAGCAGAGCCTAAAAACAGCAGACTGTAAATAGACCATAGCTCTTGAATGCATGCATTAGTCATTACGGCTCGACAACGGGGACGTACGATGTTTCCACGGAGCACCTCAAGGCAGCAAGTAGCAGCTAACGCCAGACTGAGCTAAACACGGAGTTTCGGTTTAAAGTTTCACTCCCTATAAAACATAAAACACAACAACGTAACACAAATACCAGGCCCAAAATAAACACGTTTCAAACACGTTCAAAGAGATATAATTAGTTACTGAACGGAACCATAAACACGTGAGGATGCTCGGCCACAGCCCCTCTCAACACACGGCGTCATGTTTTATGTTTGTATTTTTCAACGTGAGATTATTATTATTATAGATTATTATAGATTATTATAAATATAAATATCAGAGGACCGTTAATCAGAGGTTAACTTTTTAACGGTGAGGTAAACGTTACCGTAACACTCACAGGAGGAGGAGCTACCTACCCACGGATACATTATCATAGAAAATATAAATAAATTAGTCTACTTACCTATATCATTTTCGTGTACAGATTCTGGGAAGCTTGCCATCTAAATAAAGACTACAGAGCTGAGAGAAAATAATCCGAGCACGTATTGAATTATAAAAGGAAATAAAAGAGCGGAGCCTGTTTCCTCTTCTACCACCGCTGATATCCCTCCGCCGAGCTGAACGTCCGATCCGTAAACTGATCTTTTCTTCAACTTCTTCGATTTCGGAATATATTTAACTTTGTTAATCTGTGATGAAGATGATCCGCTGTGTTTTTACGAATGTCTAACACGTTTGATGATGCAGTTAATTGTTGTAGATAGAAGGACGACCGTGAAGATAATGGTTTCACACCGAGGGGGATCTGTTTTCTATTAAAGGAGGGCTGTGGCGTCACACAATGGGCGGGGGCTTGATGAACGTCAGTACCGTTGTCGTGGTGATACTATTAACACCGCCCACTTTTTCTCCACACTTTTCGTGTGGAAAAAGCGCTTTACCGCCATCAGCTGGGTGAAAATAATGATTACAATTATAAAAAATAATATTAATTTTGATGTTGCCTGTTGATATATCACCACTGTTGTTCAAGAAATTTGATAATATCATCAAAGATTTTCTTTGGGGTAAAAAAAGGCCAAGAATTAACATTAAGAAAATGTGGTCATCAAGGGACATAGGAGGCTTAGGCCTCCCCAATATAAGACTATACAATCTAGCATTTGAAATGTCCAGATTGGGGGAACACTGGAGAGAAACGAACTCTGAGTTGTGCTGGATCAAAATAGAACAGGAGCTGGTCAGCCCTTTCACACCTTTGGACGTTCTCTCACATGGATCAAGGACTAGCAGACATGATTATTCTTCAAACCCAGTGCTGGCTCATTCAAAATCAGTCTGGAGAGAAGTTCACAGGATATGTGGAGCATCACACTTAAGACAATTATATGCTTCTTTATGGTACAACCCGGACATACGGATTGGGAAAAGGTCTGTCCATTGGAATCAATGGCTTATAAAAGGGATTCACAAGATACGTGACCTATATGTAGATGAAGGTCTTTTTCTGAACTTCTGCAGAAATACGATTTGGAGTATAAAGGAAACTTTTGGAAATACTTACAAATCAGAGACAGTATCACTAAGGGCAAATTCACTCAGAATAAGAATCCTGTGATTTATTTTGGAGATTTTTGGAGTTACCCTCTATGGCACACAGAGCAGCTGGGTTCTATAAACTCTTTAATGGGTTACAAAAAGATATATGTAAAAGTTTGAGAATGATTTGGCAGAAAGACTTAGAATGTGAATTAAGCGAGGAGGACTGGTCAAAAATCCTATCAAATACGGGGAGGTATATAAAGGAGGCTAGGGGGAAATTTACTCAATATAAAATAATACATAGGTTTTATTTTACTCCTTCTAAACTCCATAGGATGGGCATACTGGCCAATAATTTATGTTGGAAGTGTCAGATAGAATCAGGAACATTTTTACATGTACTCTGGGAATGCAAACTTGTAAACCCATTTTGGGACAAAGTCATGAAACACATAGGTAAGGGGTTGGGCATGACAATACCTAAATCACCAAGGATTTGCCTGTTAGGGGATCAAACTGAATTGAATTGAAGTATCGAAATATGACCTTGTTGTGATAAACGTTGGGGTCGTAACGGCCGCACGATTGATCCTTAGATTAT
The DNA here is from genome assembly GCF_963584025.1 of Labrus mixtus. Taxonomy (NCBI): domain Eukaryota; kingdom Metazoa; phylum Chordata; class Actinopteri; order Labriformes; family Labridae; genus Labrus; species Labrus mixtus. The sequence goes on from NC_083620.1 coordinate 10,211,329, forward strand.
GGAAAAGTGCGTCCCCCCCACAATTTAAGCAATGGATGGAACTTATGTCAGAAACTGTGTCTTATGAACAAGTGTTAGCCAGAATCAATAATGAAGGTGAGAACTTCCAGAGGTTATGGGGCCACTTTTTTGCTTATACATGTAGTACTATTGGTGCATTGTAAAGATAAAGATGTGGTACTGTGTATACTGTGGTTACTGAATTGTTATTTTGGTTCCAATTATGTACTCAGTTTTTATGGGACTTTGGGCATACTATTGTACAACAACAATGCTGTCTGTTTTGTTTGTTGAATGTTAAGTTAAAATAAAAAGTTGAATTACAAAAAATATATATATTAATGAATAATAATTATCATTAATATATTACAAAAAACATTGGTTGAGTATATCATGAATATGTTACACACAATTACACTAATGTAGCATATGTTATTGTCTATATTTAATTTACTTTATTTGAAACATAAATAATGTTAGGCTATAATCTGGATGTATATACGTTTATAATTCTGTCTCTATATTTGTTAGTGTTTATTTACTGTGTTTTTCTTCTGTTGCTTTATCTGCATTGATTACCTGCTGCTGTAACAACTATTTCTGTTTGGGATCAAAGTCTCTCTCTCTCTGTCTGTCCCGGCTTTAGGGTTAGTTACATAAACTTTATTTATGTAAGTTTATTTATTTTGAATCACTTCCTGCCTGTCAAATTTTCATTTTACTCCCTGAGCTTCTTATTCTGAGAGACACTAAACCTAAAAACCAACAGCAAGTTTTTATTCGAGTCTTTTTCGTTGTTGCTGTTTGAAGAGTGAAATGTTGCTTTCGATCACAATTTGAACCATAAATAAAGATCTTAAAGTGAATTAATAAATCTGTTGTTCAAACTGATTAACTCAAAACTTTTTTCAAACATTTAAACATTTTTAATTATTAATAATAATAATAATAATAATAATAATAAAAAACGCTGGGTTGCGTCCTGTCGCTGGTCGCCATGACTACATTCCTCCCTTGTCTCTCGTGATTATATTGTAGTCACACACAACGTCTGTTGGACCTTTTCAAGATTTTAAATTCTAAATATTAAACATGTTTGAAATAAATCGGGGAGTCCCCGGGGACGTTAAGATTGTATCTTTGTACCACTCACACTACAAGATAATCTGAACAGATAATCGGGTCCGAGCACCCTTGAGTCGGGAGCGACCCTGCGATTGTCGTGAAGGAAGAATCGGAGCTCAAATCAGCCGATTATCCTGCAGTGTGAGCCAGGCTTTAGTCTCTAAAATCTGCATCGTTACGAGAACGACCTGGATTTAAAAAAAAAAATCAGACGTCTTCAACGAGCTTAAAACACAAACGAAAGAAGAAAGATTCTGTGAAGTGATAAAAAACACTTTATTGACAAAAGGAGAAGTGAACTCATCTACCGTCTTTCGGTTTGTTTTCCACTCAGGCTACAGCAGACTCTACTACATCTGGACTCCATGCTAGTTTCACATCGACACAAACAGGAAGAGCGCTACAAAGGGTCCATGAAAAAACCTCGCTTTTTTTTTTTTAACGTCTTCACTTTCATCCAATCAGATCGATTCTTCGCCTAGCGAATCGCGTCCAATCGGAGGCTACTTTATCCTCGCACACAGACACATCCATGGTTCATGTGGAAAGGTTGATGGCGTTAACAGTACGGCGTGATGAGCTGAGATATGGCGATGTAGATTGAGCGATATTTATGACTTCCAGAACGTTCTGCACAAACGTGTCAAAGTTTGAACACAGACGTTTGGCGAGCTGGCAGATTATCAGCAGAGTGAGAAGTGACGCTGTGAAGGAAGCGTTACAGAGCAGCTGATTCACACAAGTTTGGTTTGTAAGGCCAGGTGAGGAGAACACCTTCCAAACATTACAGCATGTGGTGCTTTTATTTTGAAGGTGGACAAATTGAAGTGTGGTGCTCTTATTTTAAAGAGCCCATATTATGCCCTTTTTGGGGTTTGTATATTTAATCTATGTACCTACTTTTGTACGTTCACAATAGCTAAAGTTCTAAAAAAGTGTCTGTTTTCATGTACTGCTCCTCCTTGCTCCCTCTACGCTCTGAGTCCGTCAGCTACACTCTGTTGAGCCCCCACTGTTAGACCCCACGTGGGCCAAGTCTGCTCTGATTGGTCTGCCAAGCCGCTCTGTCGTTATTGGTCAGTTGCTCAGCACGCGTCTCGGAAATTTCAACATGAGCTGCAGGACTTGCCACAACGAGCCAATGGGCTTAGATCAGTGATCTCACACTAACAATGACGCCGCACTGACAAATTTTTATCGAGGGGGGCTAGAACCGAGCATTACATGCAGCTAATGCTACAGCTACAGCTAACAGGAGGAGGTAGGAGAAGCCGTGTTTCCGCGGACTTTGAATTTTTGCACATAGATGTGCCTAAACATGCACAGGACACTTGGAAAACACACTAAAGAGCATATAAAACCAGAAGAAGCATAATATGGGACCTTTAAAGGTGGACAAATTGAAGTGTTGTGCTTTTATTGCGAAGGTGGACAAACTAAAGTGTTGTGCTTTTATTGTAAAGGTGGACAAATGGAAGTGTGGTGCTTTTATTTTGAAGGTGGACAAACTGAAGTGTTGTGCTAATAACATGTGATGCTTTTATTTTGAAGGTGGCGAAACTGAAGTGTAGTGCTATTATTGTGAAGGTGGACAAACTGAAGTGTGGTGCTTTGTGTTGATGAGCTGTTGACTCAAATCTCAACACTCAGAGGCTCATCAATAAATGGGTCGCCGTGAGCTGAATAAAGTTTTTCTCTGGTGTTGACACAGGTCAAAGGTCAACATTTCATCATGATGTGGAATTTATAAATGCTCCTCTATCTTCACTTTGTACAACAAGCTAACAAGCTCTGCTGAGGGAGGAGAGAGAGTGTCAGCACCGTGTAGAGAGTACTCCCCCGTTCCTCGTCCGTCTACGGGCGACAGAGCTGTTAAGACACTCATAATCAAGCCGATTGACACTGACCCTCGCTCACTGTTAGGACACGCTGTTCTACTGCGTCTTTTTTGTTGGACTACAATTATGAAGGCTTCGTTGGAAAATCTATATGAAGGTTTAAAGTTTAACCTTTGACCTTTTCATCCATTTGTGTAAAAAATTAAAAATATTCCTGCAACATATTTACACAAGATCTGACGTGGTGGAGTCACTGTTTAATCATATGGTGCACTCTGGTGGAGTCTCTACCCGTGTTCTGCTTCGTCTCCTCCTGTCCAGACAAACCAAACGATCGTGGAATCATCACTCCTGTAAACGTGATCAGCTGGTTATCATTTGTGTGCAGCCACGACTTTAACGGCCACAGAGTTCGGACACATTAGAAGAAATTCAGTTACACAACCCCGACGCTGAAAAAGACAAAAATATTAGAGTCGGGTTTTAAGAAAACATGGTATAAAAGCTCTACATGGTTTAGTGTATATAAAGGGGCGTGTGCACTGGGAGCTGCCCAGCCTGAGGGAGCCAATCAGAGCCTCAAAGTCTGCTACTGAGAGGGTCACCAGGTTCCCCACTACCCTAGTGCTCCTGCCCGTCTAAAGGAAGCCGTTATAAGAAAGAGTGTTCAGGACTAAAGCATTTACAGGTACATATGAACAGAGTTATCATACAGAGGTTATACATTTACAGTACTGGAAACAGTCCTCTCCCAGGGAGGGGGAGGGGAGCCCACCACGGCTGCTCTCACTCAGGGGAAAGAGGGGGAGGGGACAGGATGAGCTGCAAGGCCGCCGCCCATAGGTCATGCTGCCGTCGCCATGGTGACCCTGATATGGTGAAGCCCGGGAGGATCTGGAATTCAGAAGAGAGACGGCGTGATCGGGGGGAGTTTGATACTCACACATATTTTTATTTTTCAGACGAAGAAGTCAGCCAAAGTCTGACACGAGGTGCACGTTTACTTTAAAAACTGTCGACAAGAACAGGACACCCCGAGGGGCGTCCATTGGTGTCTTTCTGATTCCTCAGTCTGCCATCTTGTTTCACAGGAGCCAGAAGTAACCATATTTGGACCAGAGAGTGGCGCTTAAGAGGAGGAACCCTAACCTGCAGGAATGTTCAGTCTATCAGCGTCACAACTTCCTTTGATGTACCGTCATTACTCAGTACGGTTCTTGACAGACAGTTCAGACGGGCTGAAGTCTCCTGTTCTCACTGCTGATTGGACAGGATGAAGATGAAGTTATGAGACAACTTAGGGAACTAAGAGCGGGCGGTGGAAATGTTCTGATGTGTCCTGATGTCCCGCCTTTGTTCTGTTGACTTTTAATAACCTTCACTTTTATATTCTGCAGCACGACGTTCAGAGTCTGAGTCAGAACTTCACAAAGTGAGGTCACAAAGACTTTAGGTACAGAGGTCTACTTCAGTTACTTTATCAGACCAACACGTTCCGGCTTGTGGCCTTCATCGAGACTCTCAGGGTGAGCTCATGTGAAGGTTTTCCTGTAACTAATGCTCGTTGGCGGTGTGATTACCAAGCTAGTTACATGGACAGCGGTTTCACCACACTCTGATTGTTTGTGTTCAGGAAAACCATGGCGACTGAACCCGAGCATGTTATGTTGGAGCTGATAATTTAAACGTTCTAACGTTCCTCCTACAGAATTTTTAAAACGGGGGCGATACCAGAAATGTTGCGAATCACAGGGCTCGGACACTGCGTCCCTTCGATAGTTATATTTAGAGGAGGTGCATGTCAGGCTGCGTACGTACAGGGCTACGAGAACCTACGATGCAGAAGTTTAACTCTGACTTAAGTCAAACCTGACTCCTGAAACAGAGAGATGTGAACTCTGAGCTCAGCAAGATTTCAGGGGCAGAGCGTCATGCTGGTGTGAAAACAGAGAAGACGTATGACATCGCCCTGAGGACTATCTTACCATGATAAGGACTCGTTACGTTCTTCGTTCTCTCCCTGAGTGTTAGCTCTTCTTGGCCGACCGTCTTCTTCTGACAAAACACAAAAACATGAAATCATTGGTTAGGATGAACAAAACTCACTCAGCTTTGTTTGCATGCACACACGCAGATTTCTGCCAATGTTTCATGGCATGTCTGTTGTTGCCATGGTGATTTCAAAACCTTCACAAGTTCCAACGTGTAACTTTCACGAGGTGGGGGGTCTCTTACCACAGGGGTTTCCCTCCACATCATCCAGGAGGTTGGCTGTAGAGTTGGCTGTACCCAATCTGAGAAAGAGTTCAGTTAAGAACTGAAAAGTTTGTGTCAGAGGTCAAGGAGGTAGGTCACAGAGGGAGGTTAAGGAGGTAGGTCACAGAGGGAGGTCAAGGAGGTAGGTCACAGAGGGAGGTCAAGGAGGTAGGTCACAGAGGGAGGTCAGGGAGGTAGGTCACAGAGGGAGGTCAAGGAGGTAGGTCCGAGAGGTAGGTCACATAGGTAGGTGAGTAAGTCACAGAGGGAGGTCAAGGAGGGAGGTTAAGGAGGTAGGTGAAGGAGGTAGGTCACAGAGGGAGGTCACAGAGGGAGGCCACAGACGGAGGTCACAGAGGGAGGTTAAGGAGGTAGGTCACAGAGGGAGGTGAAGGAGGTTGGTCACAGAGGGAGGTGAAGGAGGTAGGTGAAGGAGGTAGGCCACAGAGGGAGGTGAAGGAGGAAGGTCACAGAGGGAGGCCACAGAGGGAAGTCAAAAGACACAGAATAAAGAGACATTTAAGTTTTTTAAATCTGCTTCAAGACTGCAGTAAATCAAAGCTGAGCTGTTAGTAGAAGTTTTACAGATTCAAAAAGAAATCATCCTGAACGTGTCCACATGAATCATTTCCTCCCCGTTCTCTTCTTTACCGACTTACACACACCCATGTTTGTCAGATAACGTGAAGCAAAGGATACGAGTGGTGCTTCAGGAGCATCTTCCGTTTGGACTTTCTCCTCTTCGTCTTCTCGGAGAACGTTCTGGCGATTTCAAACAGCTTCTTCCTGGTAGCTGAAGGCAAGAGAACATTTTCACTACGTCAGTCAGTGTTTAATTCTGATATTTCTAGACAAAGGACATTTATTTTAAATTGGTGCAAACATGTTTACGAGTGTCTCCAGTAGATGAGTTCATCCTGCAGCAGGTAGACTGCACGCCACCTCTACGATCTCTGTGCTCTAATGAACCTGCTGCATTATGTTTCCTGTTCTCCAGTATGTTCTTCTCCACTCTTTAGTTCAGATTGTGATTCTGTTCAACTACACGTAGCATTGATAGAAGGACACATATTCTCATTATAGCGTCCTATGGAGGAGTCTGCTACTTAGTACGCCACTTCCATGTCATTCTTTTTACATCACGTCTTACCTCAGACATTACAGCCCGTTTACCTGCTGCAGGATGAACTCATCTACTGGACACATATTAAAGCCATTTGACCAGACATATAAGAAGAAAGTGTGGAGGGTCATTGCCCTCACAGCTGATGCAGGGATGTAGAAATGAGCAGACTTACATTTGCCCATGTGTTTGAGTTTGTCCCTGAACATGGCGTCGTCGGAGACGGCCTCCATTGCAGCTGCAGAGTATTGTTCTCCTGCACACAGACACAGCAGCACTAGCACGATGCACACTTACAGTACATGAGAACACACAAAGCACCTGTGCAGGTATTTATAGTGTGTGAGCTGAGCAGAGGAAGCTTGATGAGTGATATCTACCTGAGGAACTCTCCATGCTAGATGAATGATTGGACTTTGATTTCTTTGACTCATACTTCAAGCGATCTAAAAACAGAGAGCAGATGTTATGAACACTGATGACGTGATGACATCAAATATAAAAATCACCCCGAGCTTCAACTGAGCTGGGATTTAGAAAAACAATGGAAGCACTCGATCATAAGCTGAGGGATGTATGCCACAATTTCCACATAGTCCGTGCGGGTTGCGTTCTTTCAGCTCCACGGGTTCGCTCCGTCCGACGGCGTGTGCCCTGCCCCACTGGGTCAGTTTCTGGAGCGTGATTGCAGCCATGAGCAGCTGTACACACATTTGTTGTTCATTCAGTGCCTGTTTTGACATCATGTTGATAAAGTGATGGAATATACCATCAGGAGTCTGTATGTTGCGTTTTATTTTGAAATTGACCAGACGCTCTGAGCGTTTCCTTGTCTGACAATCTATTCTGTCCAGCTTGATGCGGGCTTGCAGCGAGCTCCGTCAAAAATAGACAAAGTATTTTTGAAACATAGTGGAGTGGCACTGCTGGCATGCTCCTGAGGCAGACCGCGGTGCTCGCTGTGGAAACAGGAGCATTGACTAGAGAGGGAGTGAATGGCGCTGATGGACAGCGGTGCGTACAGACTTAGTGGAAATTGCGGGTTAGACTTCAGAAAATGGAGACAAGTGGAATTAATTCTGTCCAAGTCAAGAAGAACAAAGATGCACGATAAATGTATTTAATTAATTTAACTGTGTCATCCTTTTTCTGGAGTCACCACAGGAGTCAGCCTCTAGTGGACACAGGAAGAACTGCAGCTTTGGTCAATGTGGCCCCTCAGGTTTTTGCTGTGTCCAGCATGTTACGTAATATTTGGAGGAATCATTACACCAAACACAGCTGGAATACATTTGGATTCTGCTTTCGAACATTTGAGATCATTGACTCTTCTGTGTTCGTAGCTTTGGGTTGCTTATTTTTACTGTTTGGTTTAAAATCACATTTAAGATTCATGACTTGGACTGAAGTCATTCCAAAGAGACAAGCAAAGGACTCGAGCATCAAGGCAGATTATGATAATAAAAAAGGTAGGCTGAGGAGTTTTCTATGGTGGCCGCAGTTTATGAAGACTAATGCCCTGTCTGCTTCTTTGAGGTCGTGTTTAAATATTTTCACCATCACAAAGTGATTTTCTGAAACTCCACAGGGAACCTTTTACTCATCAGGAGCTCAATAATTATGGTTTAGTGTAGAACCTATGAAATACCAAACAGAGTTCAGCTGTTGACTCAAAGAGCAGCAGGTCTCTTTGTAAAATCGTTCACGTGCACACAGTCGTACCTCGCTCCAAGGCAACGAGGAACTCGCGGTTGCGTTGCAGCTCTCTCATAAACTCCTCGTTCTGGAGAAACAGTGCGATCCGCTCGTCTTCTAAATACTGCTTCAGCTTCTTGTCTTGTTCTGTTGCTCCTGAGTTCAGACCTGAACCTCCTGTGGTCCCTGCAGCTCCAGACAGTGACCCAGAGCCGGCTGTCCATTGGCTTACTGAAGACACCGAAGAGGAGGAGGATGATGAAGGCTGAGAGAGGCTACTCTGAGAGCTCTGTGGAGGGAACGAGAGTTTAAGGTCAATACATGAGGTTTGATCAAATATCTACATCTGCGTGCTCCACGTCTCCATCATCTGCTGCAGCATGGTGCTTCACACTCCCAACATGTTGAAGAATATTTCTTTCCTTAGACGATAAGTTAGAAAACCGTCGACATGGTCAGCTAGCCAAGCTCTTTCTAAAGTGACTAAATCCCTCCACCAGCACCCACACAAACTCCCCCACCTGAAGTTTAACTGGTTTCTCTAACACATGGAAACCAATGGAGCCAATGGAGGCCAATCGAAACCAATGGAGACAAGAGAAGACCAATCAAAACCAATGGAGACCAATGGAGACCAATGGCCGACTTAAAGAGCTGAAAAATACCTTACCCCTACATGCATGGACCACGAGAAAGACATCCTGCTCTGAATCAAACAGGTCAAACTGGTGATACTCCACAATGGACACACTAATCATGGCTCGACATTATAACTGGCCTGCTTGCACGGATGAATGATTGATAGAGTCCAGCTGATTGCACGTTCAGCTGGCCTGCTTGGGCCAGTTAAAATACTGCCTGAAAAAAAAAAAGACAGTAACACGTTCTCAATTTCACAGCGCTATCCTGTTATACCGGTGTTTTGTCAGTATTTTTTTTTAAACGTCCAGCTAATAACTGCTACAGCATCAATGTATCTTAAGCGCTCGCGCGCATGTGTGTCACAGTTGAAAGGCAGCCAACGGCTTCACTGCTGTCCCTCCCGCGAGTGTGCTCGCTACTCTCGCACACAGATTTTAGCGCAGGTTTTCTCTGATAAAAAACACATTTGGTAAAGCGGTTCTAAAACCATCAGATCCCGACAAAAGCAGAGCTTATATCAGCATTCAAAGGAAAAAAATCACCGGAAGAGTCAAAAGTGACAGCAGGGCATGATGAAAACAGAAGAGAGAAAAGTTTCAGCCACAGTGACAGACAGCTGGAGGAGCTGGAACACACTGCAGCTAAATTTCCCCTTAAAGTTAAAGACTAGATCCTGCTAAATATAAAAGTTATTCACAAAGCATCTTAGCCCTTAAGAGAGCTCCTAAAGTATAGATCTGAGGAGGAAGAGTTTCTCACAGAAAGGAAAGAAGGAGAGAAAGGTGATCAGAACAATTCCAGCTCTATCACAGCCTCATATTAATATCAGTCAGATTAAGTAGACTCTTACAGTTACCAGCATGGTGAATAAACATGAGCACATAAATCTAAGAAAAATACACAATATTTTTTATAACTAGAGCTCAATTAATTAAATAAAAGCTGTAATTTACTTTTGCATCAGAATGGTTCAAGAGTAGCCTAAATTGGAGACTGTTATTCTTCGAATCAAAAGTAACGTTACTGGGCCAGTGGTTACAATGGTCGGGCCATTGGCAAATTTAGCTTAATGTCAACCCCTGCTAATCATGTTAAAATAGAAAAAACAACAAATTAAATATTATTAACTCACCTTAATACTGTCGAGCTGTTGGGGCAGGATCCTCAGGAAATCATCGGGGAGGTTTCCAAGCAAAGGAGGGTTCCAGTTCCTGTAGCTTCTGACCTGCTGGTGACCTGAAGGAGGTTCAGCTTCAAATCTGAGAGAGGATCAGGGGTTAGGGTTAGGGTCACAGGAAACAACCAGACTGCATTAGGTCCATTATATTACAGGTACATAAACAGCACTTCAACATGTTTCCCTAATGTCTGATGATATAGTAAGGTCACTTCATCAGTTCAGTCACTACACATCTCACTGATTGGACCTTTAAACAAAACAGTGATTTTGAGGTGAATTGAAAATCTCTCAGGGAGCAGACTTCTCTATAAAAAAAAAAAACCCCATCTCTGTTTCTGCTGCTTACCTGGGCGGGGGTGTGGGCGGGGCTTCTGGGTACTTCCTGTCATAAATGTGCATGTCATACGTTGGCGGAGAGTAGACGGGCGGCGGTTCCTCGTCTGAACTGTCGGGTTCCAGTGTCCGATCCAGAATCTGGAATCAAACAGAGAAACACAGTTTGGTTTCTAAGGACCCAAACTCATGTAGGCTCCTTTGATCTGCTTTTATTTTGGTACAAAGCCTGATAACTTCCTGTCACTTTAGATGTTTGAATAGAAGATTACACCGCACAGAGAAACATCATTGTTATAAAAAAAAAAGGGGGGTGAAACTCCAGCCCCTCAGGTCTACATTACTACTCCCAATGGTTTGGGTGCCCTTGGACCTGCCCTCTGACCTCTGCTGGAATGCTGTCATCCGAGTCAGAGCTGTCATCGGAGCCCTGTCCATCGATGCTCATCTGCAGCAGCTGGTCGATGGTGGCGTCCACGGCTCCGTTGTTGGAGCGCAGCACGCACTCGATGACCTCGTAGTCCATGGTGGGGAACATGGTCTTGAAGTCCTCCATGGCCTGGTTGAACTCCAGGCGTCGGACCTGCCTATTGGACCGACTGTTGTTGAGCTGCCCCTGCCCTCCGCCGCCGCCACCTCTGGAGCCGCCATTGCTGCTGCTGCGCCTAAACAGGCTGGTCATCCTCTGGGCCGGGCTGCCTCCTGATTGGACGGCTCTTCTTCTCTGTAACCAACACAAGCGCTGCGGCCCCCGTCACTCTCTCGTCTGTTCGCCGTCTCCTGCTCACTTTCTCATTCTAACACAAACATGGCAGGTAGTCGATGGGAGCTCAGAACAGCTGGAGACCCGCCCCCTCCACAGCTACTTGTTATTCAGGTGCATCCAACATGGCTGACGGTGTTTCAGGGTGTGTTTCAGGGTTCTGTCAACAGGTACAAGTTAGAGTCCACCAGGGAGAGTTCATGGTTACGTCAGCGTCATCAGCACCTGCAGAGAGAAGACGGACAGAGTGTCTAGAATCAGAAAGCTGCATAACAACCAGACCTGAACCAAATAAGGATCTCAAATGTGCTGCAAACAGCTAACTGAGGCTTCATGTGATTGGTCGAATGGTGAGACTGCATGATTAGGTTCAGGTCGTAACAGGGTGGTGCACGTGGAAAAGACTGGAGCATCCTGGGACATATGGTGGACTGAATAGTGAAAGTGAAGACCTGTAGATTCTGGCTGTAGCTGCTCTTAATTAATCCCTGCCTCTCTTTTCCTTCCTGCCTCACAGGAGGAGGAGGAGGAGGGGGGGGGGGGGGGGGGGGGGGGTGGAGGGAGGGGGGATGATTGTAGCTGGCGGCCGCCCAGTGCCACATGGCGGTGCCAGGCCCCGTCCACAGCCTATACAGACATCCTCTCTCTCATCAAGAGTCTGCCTTTGATGTAAACAAGATGTCTGCTCTGATAGTGTGGCCCTTGTGTCACACTGAAGCCGAGTGTGTGCGAGGGACAAAGAACGACCCTGACAGACCGACTGAGTGAGATACAAACCGAGACATTATTATTATTACCGGATCAGACATGCACATGAGACTGACGCTTCTGATCTGTTTCCTGTTTTAAGGACTCCAGATACACACCAGATGTTTCTGCATAGATTTCTATATTTACAGCTGATCTGGTTAACAGTCAGAGATCTTTAATGTTGAACAACATATTTGATACGAGGAATTTAAAAGGCTCCCTTCCTCCTCAAAGCATGTCAAATGGTGTTGACTGTATAAAACATGGACGTAGTTTCAGTGATGTCATCCATTGGTTTCTGAAGAAACCATCTCTCCATTTTTCAAAATCATCTCCAATATTGATCCTCGTTTGAGCACGTTTCTGCTCGTGGAGCTTATTAGAAACATGCAGAGGCTTTTTAGGTCGGGTACAATCACTTTTTATTTTTATATCCTTTATTAATCCCTGAGGGAAATTCAGTGTACAATCTGTTATTTTATAGAGACATGCTTCTCACACACGTCCGAATCACACGCATGCACAAACAGGACCTGTGGACATGCATTGATGGAGAGATGTCAGAGTGGGGCTGCTACCACTTCTATCTGAACCAGTTCTCTTGCCCGCTTCCATCGCTGCAACACCTGTTGGTTTGACCTGATAACTGCTCTCATATCTGGCAAACCGAGGGGCGTCCAAAACGGCCGTGTGGGGGTGCCTTAAAACCGTCTACCTTCTCTGGTCCAAACAAATCCAGAGCATTCAGGACCAGAATCTAAAGTTAGAAGGAGGACATACTGGCTGCTGCATTGTTGTCAGAGAAGCCAGCACTTCAACATAGCATGTTTCCTTAATGTCTGATCATATAGTAAGATCACTTTATCATTTCACTCACTACACATCTTACTGATTAGTTTAGAATAAATGAGCTGCAGAGACCAGGCTGTAAACATGATTCTGCTCTATAAATAAACATGTTAACATGAGCTCTAATGCAAACAGCCTCTAGTGGACACTCAATAAACTGCAGGCTTTTGCACTTCCACTTGGCTTCATGTTTAACCCTGGAGGTTTCAGCTTGAGTAATGCTGACCAGAGAATTAAAGCAAAACAAAGAGCGTGTTTTAGCTGCATTACATTTTAACTGAATAAAGTAGAATGAGACTATGAAGTGTTTTCAGTTATGTATTGGAACATATAACACACATTTTAAGTATACCATTGTCCACTTTTCTAGAGTTTGTAAAACCTTTAAAATCTCACTTTAGAGTAAAACGAGCTGGAGATGCTTTGAGCCTGAACCACAGAATATAAGGGTACCAGAGTAAACGTGATACCACGCAAACGCCGTGCTCTTACAAACATATCCTCCCAACATCATATTTATTCTGCACCTGACAACCAGGCTAAATTTAGCACACAATCCAGGACTGTGGCTCCTCAGAGAGTCTGTATCAGCATACAGGAAGGGGTCGATAGCCAGCTGAAGATATTAAAATAAAGATGGGATTTGTCGGTCCTGATTGGCTGCGCTGGTTTTAAACCAGTAAAGTCTGCAAGCTGGTATGATGACGCACCACATGAGCCTTCAACGACATAACATCGAACATTTCATTCATCTTTAGATCGAGAACCATGGTTTATGTTCCTGTAGGAGACACAAGTTCCTCTCATCAACCTTGTTTGAAGAACAACATGGTTTATTCACAATATTGGGGAAAAGAACTACATTACCCACGACCATAAAGTGTCACAGCGCAGCTCTGATTTGTGGAGCTCGCTGTTACCATGGCAATGTTTCCAACCCCTTAATAATAATAATACATTTTCGCTTTTTTCTAAATACTCAGAGACGCTTGGAGTAGAATGCGAACAGATATACACACACACACAACACAAACTACAAGATATTACAACACGTGTATTAACAACATGATAACGACTTAAGTTACATTCATGAAGAAGAGGAATCATTCGCAATGGATTGTGGGATGTGTAGTTTCTTGACTCCAGAAGAAAAATATGTACACAGTCTTCAACCTTTGCCTTCTTCGTTTTTCAAAGCAGTTCAAATAAAATGTTTTATAGTCACGAGTATTGGGGTAGCTGGCTGTCATGGTGACAGGCTTCAATCTCCTGATATAACTTGTCTGTGCTGCTGCAACGCCCGAATTTCCCCTCTGGGGATCAATAAAGTACTATCCTATCCTATCCTATAAGGAGTTAGTGAATTATCAACGGAGGACTTGAACAGGAAAGTTTACTTCAGGAACTAGAGCTGCTGACAAAGTGGGTGGTCCCTGTTGAGCTCTATTAGGAGCTTAGACAAATTTTAATGAGTGAATTGAACCCCTTCAGCCAATCAGACTCGAGTATTCAGCCTCAGAAAATATAGGACAGGATTCAGACTGCAGTTCACCAAACAGCCACCAGGGGAAAACAACACATAACACCCAAAGGTCATTGTTACCTGTGTTATTTATTGTAAAATGTTCCTCAGAGGCTCATCTACTCTGTTAAAGTCTGAATCTATCACAACACCAGTCATTCCTATTTAAATATATTCAGATATTCACACACAGGGCCCAGAACACATTATTTAAAGAGTAACTGAGGCCATAAAAGACGATCTAACTTTAAATAGTTCGTCCCAGAAGAGCCGGATATATGCCGAATGAAAGACTGGAGAATAAGAGTTATTTAAATATCAAAAGGTATTCATTATTACATTGAGTTCTCGACTAATTGAAGATTTTATTTTTCTTTAAAAGAGGTTCTGCGCATGTGCCGTAATCGGGTCGCTGCTAGCAAGCTGGCTAACGGTTTTCTTCAGCAGTCAATGCTGCTCTAAATATCATGTTTGGTGACCCAAACAGTTAACTTAAAATAATAATGATACGGTGACTTTGTGTAACATACGAAGATATGAACACGACAGCCATCTTAAATTAAACTATGTAAATGTTAGCTCGCTGAAGAAGATTCAGTGTCAGGCAGATTTACAGGCCGCAGTCTCTGACCCTCTGCTCACAGACACAAACACACACCGACCACAGCTCCGTTTATTATTTAATAAAACACTAAAGTCAAGAATATCAGTGGTTTTTTTAATCTAATTTCAGCATGTTAATTAAGAGCGACGCTTTCTCTGTGTCAGTTCTGCTGTTTACAATCAGCAGAGAGGAAATAAACGAGGATAAATATCGAAGATTACAGCAGATTAATGTGTGTTTTTATTAAAAAGGCGGAAAATGTTCACGGTAATCACGTTACTCACGTTACTCGCCGATAGACACGGACAGGAAACACCAACACGGAGCTGAAGAGTGGATGTAAGAGTGTGAGAGCAGCTGTGCAGCAGAGAGGAGCCTTTTATCATTGTAATGTGAAACAGAAGGATACTGTCCGACAGCAGACTGTCTGCCGTAAACACAAACGGCCTGTCGTAAAACAGAGCGAGGACACAACAAACACCCCCCCCCCCCCTCCACGCCGACTACACACGCACACGCACGCACACGCGCACGCACACACACACACACACACACACACACACACACACACACACACACACACACACACACACACACACACACACACACACACACACACACACACACACACACACACACCCCCCTCCTAAATATGTATTGTTCTGCCTGTTCTACATAAAGTTAAACTGCCTTGGCCAGGTCTCCCTTAAAAAAGAGGTTCTTAATCTCAATGGGACCAACCTATTTTTAATATTTATTTGTCTTATCATGGGCTGCAGCCTGCACAGTGCTGCAGTGGTTATCTGTGTCCCCTCACAGCGAGGAGGTTCCTGGTTTGAATCCCTGTCAGACAGGATCCTCTCTGTGTGGAGTCTGCATGTTCTCCCTGTGCATGTGTGGGTTCTCTCCGGGTACTCCGTCTTCCTCCCACAGTCCAAAGACATGCTCGTTAGGTTAACTGGTGTTAACTGGAGTGTGGCTGGTTGTCTGTCTCTATATGTCAACCCTGTGATTAGCTGGTGAACAGGGTGTAACCCCGCCTCTCACCCAATGACAGCTGAACAGAAAAGCGGTATAGATAACAGATGGTTTTGTCAAATCATACCAATCATGTAAAAAAAACAAACCATAATGCATCACTTCTACAACTGTGTACATTTTAAGTCTGTTCCCATGTTTTTTGTATAAAGTGTTCATTTCGTTAGCTGTGATTGGAGCATCTCAGTGATGTCATGAGGAAGTGATGAGACGACATGTTGACGCCAGAAGACGTAGAAGAGAATAACCAAAAAACACTTTGAATAACTTTTATTCTTTTCTCCTAACAGATCTGTACAATCAACTGAAGAGGAGCCTAGCAAAAACCTGTACATGTTAAAAGCTTCTGGGCACAAGAACTTCACACCCTTCAAAAATAATGCAAAGGTCGACTCGTCGTCTAACTATGCAAACACGTAGAGACCAGCCGCACGCCGTGAGTGAGTGACGGAGGGCGAGGGCGAGGAGGAGGACCAGAACAAAACAAACAGAAACCAAACATGATCATGTTCCCTTTATATCTCTTTCTGTCCAGTGTTATAGAAAATTACAGTCAGACATCTTATTTACAGACAAACCAACATCTGGAGTTTGATCGGGGGGGGGACGGGGGGACGACGACCAGGTGAACACACGCTGACCGTAGACAATATGGCTACTGCTCCCAGTCAGCACCACCATGTGGACGACCTGTGCTGAGTTCATTCAAGTCTAAATTCATGAAGGTCAATAACCCGTTTATCTCCCGCCAGCTGCGCCCTCACGTTGAAATTCGTGAAATAAAAAAATGACGGATCTTCGGTCAAGTTCTAACAAAAAGCTGCTCTGAGTGAAAGAGAGGCGGAGCCATCTGAGGGCGCACTCACACGAGGCAATCTGTAGCGATCACCTTTGACCCTCAAAGTCCGTCTGACCAGTGAGTCATGCACAGCTACGTAACCTGGAACTGACCTAGAGACAAATCCTACCGACGCGGCGCTCCTCTCGACAATCATTTTAAACGATGAAGGGTTCAGAGGTCGAGGATTTACTTGACGTTTGGTTTGGATGTTTGACTATTGCTCACACATGAACCACATGGCGTTTGTTCAGGCTGACGGAGAAAGACGAGATGTCTTTGTGACGCTCGATCGACATAGTTCATAAAATCAAAGAGAGATTGAGACAAGTCGCGTTTCTTCAGCAACGAGGACAAACTAATCAAATGAACCGCCCACTGATTTTAAATGTCATCCCTTTTGATATTATTACAGAGTTCATGTTCTAATTAATCTGGGCGCACCTGCGACCCCGACCATGACCCCACAGCGAGCAAGACCGAGCTGAACTGGTTTCCTGGTTTAGGCCCCGAAAACCAGAATGACTTCACGTTTCTCAGATTTAAGGCCTCAGAGCCAAACTAACTTAAAACCAGAATGAGGACTAAAACGATCACGACAGACGGAGCTAAAACAGTAATGAAGTCGTAATCCCGAGTTCAAGTTCGTACATAGTTTAAGTTTAATAAATCCACCCGGGCGACATAAATTAACCGCTTTTTAAACACCATGTTTTGAACCCCTTAGACAGACAGCTCATGTTAGCATGCTATCAGACAGACAGCTCATGTTAGCATTCTACCACTTCCTGCTCTTAGAGGAATAGAAAAGGAAAGGTGCACTTTTACGCTAATGATATCAGCTAGCTAACTTTTTTTTAGTTACCAAAAGCTAATATTTATTCCAGCTGACAAACACTTTGCTAGCTAACATCATTAGCTGTGAATTAGCCCTTTCCCATTGACTGGTGGGGTTAGTATTAAGCCACTCCTAGCAGGTTAGCTTAGTTGTAGCAGAATGCTAACATTCACTTTTGTACCGAAGTTGCTAATGGGTTATAGAGACGATGTTTTAACTTTAAATAAATATATAGTGTCAGTTTATTCTTTATTGCTCATAAATCAAGAAGTGGTGAGTTTATTATTCCTCAGGTTGTTTTTACAGTTCATCAGCTGCTCGACTTTACATTTAGCTTTGCAATCAGGGTGTCGCTTCAGAGGAAACTGACCTCCGTGTGGCGATAATGTGACGATAATGTGGCAATGTGGAATAAGCTCAATATGAGATCAAGCGCTCTATTCTAAACTTCAACTGTGATGGGTTTTGGTGCGTTTAATTTGATCTCAGAAGTCAGAAATATCAAGTTGCTGGTCTGATACGGCATCACGAACAACTCTGGAAGTCGAAACTCGAAAACTTCAGTAGTCTGAGTGAAAATCCAACATGGCTGCTCTGAGCATCCACAGTAGTTGAAGCTGCACATTGAAGTGTTCATTAGAGATTTAGTTTTGTTTTAGTGTCATTAAATCCATCACAGCGTCAGTACTCTCTCAAACCTTCACGTAGCTTGTCTTCAGCTTTAAGCTAACAAACATTCTCTTGGAGGCCTCCATGTTACTAATGAGTTAGTGGAACGCCATTAACTCAGTCGTGACGTCATCACCAGCTCTGACTTACGAGGTTAATGGAACGCATCATTTGTCCTTATATGGGGCGTGTCCAGACTATCATGGCTAGGGGGACCAGCTGGGGTCCTGACTTATTCAGGGGGGAGGCCTGAAGTTTGTGCACAAACAAACAAACGAATAGCATTTCCTGTCTGATATCTGAACGTCCAGAGTGACTAACTTTTCTCTTAGCTTATTTTTTTAGTAACTCAAAAAGATGATGTGCTTTTGGTCTAAATTTACAACTCAAAGCAGTAAATAACTGCAACTATCCAAAAGTCAAGAAGACTTTAGCTATTTAAAGAACAGGAAGGTTTAGAATACATTTGTTTTTCCTGCTGGAGTTCGCTCGCAGTTCTTCATGGCGATTAGATTTCAAGGGGGACAAGCCTCTGGACACGCCCCTGGTCCTCATGTTAGGACATCTCATCTCCTGATTCTAACACACACACAAACGTTTAATCAACAGAATCATTAATGATTGTAAATCAGTGCACACATCGCTGTTTAAACCGTCAGCAGCAGAAATACTCGCCACGTTCACCACACTAGACCTTTTCCACGTCTTCATGTTTGAACGATGAATTTAAGTTCATGAGAAACACTCCACATGATTGGGAGGAAGGAGATGACATCATAGTTAGAGATTCTGATTGGTCGATGTGAAACCTTAAAGTCCTATCCGGTCCAACAAGGCAACGCCAGGACGAAGACGTCTGATCAGAAGTTGAAATTAGTTTGAACTCTAACGATGTGGGAATCCAAGCGGGGTGAACGTCTGAGATTCATGTCGGTGAAATGTTAATTATTGTTTCTGGACTTTAAAGACGAGGAGCTCAGTGGTCTGAGACCAGAAAAAAAAAAAAAAACCCTGATGATGATCTCCTTGTGGCGCTGAGGTGAGATTAATCCTTAGTCTGAGAAATGTTCAGAGGAGAGGAGCTGCTTTCTGTGCGCTCAGCTGTTCGTCTGTGACGCACTGCAAGGACGAGAAAAAGTAGTCCCGCAGTTGGCGCTGGATAGAGACCCTGAGGAGTCTCTGCAGCAATACTGACCCCCTTTTTATCCAAAAACACCCAAAACGTGCGACCTACAGCCAAGGAGCGAGTGACGATCCAGTCAGTGAACGTAGGATGGTCGGGGAGCAGAACGTGATGTCAGTTGAACCTTTATTGAGTTACAATATAGATTTATTTTTTTAAAAAGAAAACATTTACAAGTATTCCCGTCCTTGTTGAAATTCTTTCAACGTTCATGATCAGGACAGGAAGTCGTATTATTGTGAAGCACGGCGTGTTCTCCGAGGATCCATGCCTGGAAACTATTTTTTAAATTTCTTTTCAATAAGAATTTGAGGGGGGGGGGGAGGGGGGGGGGGGGGAACAAAAAACAAACAAAAGAAAACTTTATCGATCCAGTGGTGGGTGACCCGGGTCCTGATGAGGGTGGAGGATGAAGATGGAGCTCAGAGGATGTGAGGAGTTCAGAAAGCGTCCACCCAAACCCCCAGACCTCGCTCCGCCAGTGTGCGGTTCACTGAAATCACCTGCAGGGCGAGAAAGGAAGGATTCAGATCATTCACAAGAGAGGGCTCATTTTTATTTGGATTATTTTTGTTATTCTAGACGACGGTTTTGAGTGGATGAAACAGACGAGGTAAGCAAACAGTCCAAACTGAGCGTGGCTAACTTTAGCATTGTTAGCACCTCCAGCATGTGAGCTGAATGCGTGACGTTTTGTAAATCAACATGAAATGAAATAAAATGTTAACGTCCGCATGGAATACATCTTTGTTCATTATAAAGTGTCAACAGAATTATTGTAAGTAAAGTTCCACATTTCAGCATCGACACAGAACAAGAGACTCGTCATATTTGAATTCCCGCTGTTTCTCTTTTAATGTCCACGGCCTGAAAACGAGTTTACTACATATCAGTTTTCCGGACATGAAAGTCTCAGAGCAGATGTGGACAGCTGCATACCTCTTCTCCCACCATGTTCCACAGGTGCACCAGAGGGAGGCCCGTGTTGTTGTCGTAGTTCGAGACCTGCAGAGGAGACAACAACGTTGATTTAGAGAGCGTGCACACCTGAGCCCTTTGAACTGAACTCCAGTGACCTTTGTCTGATAGTTGGATTGTTTGTGGTGGGGCAGACCAACGAACTGAACTCCGGTCCTCTTCAAAACAGGTGGTTTTGCTTCCAAGTGCACCAGAGTTCAGTTCACCTTAAGTGACATCGCGATCCGAACCAAACAAGGGAAGTGAATCAAACAGCTGTGCATTGTGGGTTGAATTTGGCTGTCAGAGAGAGGCTAACATTAGCATTGCTATAACAGCAGCCTTCAGTCCTCTTTGCAGGGTAATGTTCACGTCTGAGCTAAATGTGGTTACACATCTCTCCGGTCGAAAGGCCCGTTTAACCTGAACCAGCAGACGTAGAACTTTCTTCCCACCATTCTTCCACTGTCCTTTTGTTTACCTCGGGGTCATCGTGCAGCACAAGGCCGGATGGCAGCAGCCACTGACCGGACGTTACATTACAGAACATGCGACAGGCAGTGGAGGTTCTAGACCACTTTTACTGAGGGGGCCAAACTGGGGCCAGTTGTTTTGCCAGAGGGGAACATTAAACCCAGGTGAAAAATAGACAAAGATGATCGCTTTTAAAAAAAAAATATATATATATATATAATGCCAAATAATAGCACACATCATAAAATACCATGATTTATATTTGTTTCAGTAAGAGTATTTAATACTAGATTTTGAGTCCGGTTGTTGAGTCAAATACTGTGTATGTGTTATTAGGGGGGCTCTTCCTTTTGGAGGGGTGGCCACAGGGGGGACCAAGCTCAGTGTTACAGGGGCACTGGCCCCTGTTGGCCGCTGCCTAGAACTGCCCATGGCGACAGGTTTTGGAGCTTGACTGAGTGCAGCGTGAAAGCAAACTGAACCAAATGAAGGAGCTCTACCCCTGATCAGAGCCACCTGTGAAACCCCCCTTAGTTCCTGACACTGTCTCCTCACCTGTGAAACCCCCCTTAGTCCCTGACACTGTCTCCTCACCTGTGAAACCCCCCTTAGTCCCTGACACCGTCTCCTCACCTGTGAAACCCCCCTTAGTCCCTGACACGGTCTCCTCACCTGTGAAACCCCCCTTAGTCCCTGACACCGTCTCCTCACCTGTGAAACCCCCCTTAGTCCCTGACACGGTCTCCTCACCTGTGAAACCCCCCTTAGTCCCTGACACTGTCTCCTCACCTGTGAAACCCCCCTTAGTCCCTGACACGGTCTCCTCACCTGTGAAACCCCCCTTAGTTCCTGACACTGTCTCCTCACCTGTGAAACCCCCCTTAGTCCCTGACACCGTCTCCTCACCTGTGAAACCCCCCTTAGTCCCTGACACCGTCTCCTCACCTGTGAAACCCCCCTTAGTCCCTGACACCGTCTCCTCACCTGGGCCAGCAGCGCCGCTCCTCTGGTCATCTCCTCCAGCGCTGACGTGGCGTCGGCTGAGAAGCGATCCTCTCCTGATCAGACACGTTTGAAACAAAGAGTAAGAAGCTGCACAGACTCAGACATCAGCACCTTTCTCTACTTCTCGTGTCGTACCTGGAAGAGGAGCGATGTTGTCGAGTAAAACCTCAGCACCTTGAAACGGGAGTGTCACGAAATCAGACCTGCAAAATAAAAGTGGTTAAACATCATTTCATTAGAGCAGCTTCTTTCACTCTGAAGAGGAGTGCCCACTTCCTCTTTGTTTCATCATTAACTGTTTGTTGTCCTATTATGAACCGAGTGTTTATACGTAGTGAAACAGCTGTTCGTCTCCAAGGCAACAGAAACACACTCTGCGTCATCGACCACACACACACACAAATGGAGAGAGCAACTGAAACCTTTAACTTAGAAAACACTTTGTTTTTATAGATCAACAAATCTATTATTTGAAACTATTTTTTCATGAGGGGATCAAACGCGGACATGTTTCAAAGCTCTGCAGTCGTCTTTGCAGTTACAGAAACCTCCACTAGAGGTCAGTGTTCAGTGAAACTTTGAGTGATGGAGCAGACACTGCTTGCACAGATGATGTGGTACCACTGCGTGTGACCTTTGACCCTCACCTGATCTGTCGTAGCGAGTCGATCTTGACTCGGTCGTAGCCTCCGTAGTCGACATATCTGATTTCCACCTCGTTCGTTTCTTTGTAGAAGGTGATCACCTGAGCTCGCCACCACGCTCCCTCCACTGCCGGAGCTGCACAGATCACGCCAACTACACACACACACACACACACACACACACACACACACACACACACACACATTATTTGCGTTGTAGTGGGGTTTATTTGGCTTCACATGAAGGACCTGATTTAGAACAGCGGTTTGTTTTCCTGAAGGGTGCCATGAAGTGGTGGCGTGAGGGCATTCCAGTGACCTCTGAGGACAGGATGTGGTCCTGTTGGGACATCATTCCCTTTAGCTTCATGGACCACCTGCCTCTCAAGTCTCTCTGCTGGACTCAAACCGTCCCAGTACGGTTCAGGCTTTTCCTAACTCTGACCCCCCCCCCTAACAAAAGGCTGGTAATACGTTTAGACTTCTTTGAGTTTTGAGGAGTTCTTAGAGTGTCTTTACCTTCAGCAGGTGAGGGCAGCGCCGGCGTGCCCGGCTGCGAGTAGCACAGGAACATCTGCTGGTCGAGGCTCCGCAGGGCGTGGTACGTGGGGTGTGTGTGCTGCTGCACGAAGACATGACCCGCCGACACGATGTTCACCACGATCACCTCGACCGTCACGCCGCTGGGGAGCAGGAGCTGGAGAGGAGAGTGACAGGAGGGGGGTCAGTTACTTCAGATCCAGGTCTCGGTCGGCTGCTCTGATGAGGAGTCAGACTCACCCAGAAGGGACCTGAAGTTCACGTGTTTCAGTTTGGACTTTAAATAAATATCTAGATGTAAACATGACTCAGAGATTAAAGCCTCTGGACACTGAACTCATGTTCGTCACATCGACTCTGAGAGGGTCACACGACATCTTCACGTTCTGAACTTTAAGGTCGTCGGGTGTGAAGTGGGCGGGGTTAGCTCTGAGCTTGATCACGTAATAGCTTCAAACCAATAATAAAACATACATGTCTGTCCCGCCCAATCACGTGCATATAAACTACTGAGCTCCTCCCACTTAGCCTCCATGCTCGTGTGAGCCGTTCCTTTCTGAACATCCACCGGCGAGGACGACATCTCGCCATACGAGTGAGAGCTTTAAGATCATCGTTTTTAAATATGACTGACTGCTGCCGTCTTCTGCAATGTGATGCACAGTCTCCCACAGCAAACATCCCATAATAACCAGCATGTTTATATTCATAATGAGAACTAGTTGACTGAGGGGCGTCTTACCCACGAGGTCATAGGAAGTGATGGTAACGTGAGGGGGGGCGGAGGCGGTGCATAAAGGTTGGTCAGGTCCAGATCTTTGAACTTCTTCCCGATGAGGGACAGAGCTTTGTCGACCTGCTGCTGCGTGCCTACACAGACCAAACACAAGTCATGAGATGTGTGCGTTCATGAGAAGACTCGATGTGAGAACTCGCTGTTTCTCAGACTCACCCTCCACGTGACAGATCTGGAACTCCTGTGTGTAAGGCAGAGTGGAGATGTAGATCTTGGCGCCCGAGTTCTGCTTCAGGAAGCTCACGTATCTCCCTTGTTTCCCGATTAACCGGCCGACCAGATGCTGGAAGACAAATACAAGCAGCAGAGGCAACAACCCGTTAAACTGATGATAACGTTTCACACATCAGAAGATCTCACTCAGCGAGGAGCTCCCGTCCATCCAGCCGTCTCCACTCTGACAGTTTCTGTGTTTCTAATAAAGACACACGTCAGCTGAAGTCTGACTGACGACACGCTACACGTCCAAAATAAGTATTAGTGGTCAAGGGAATTTACATAATGGAGCAGAGGAGAAGTCCAGACTGAGCCAATGAGGAGGAAGTAAACACACACTGACATAAATACATCTTCAGTCGCTGAGATGAAATCTTAAACTGAAGAGATGATGCAGCCCTCCTTCAGGTCAAACAGTGTCAATGCATGCAGCCTGGCAGCGCCAGTTATTTGAGCAGAGAAGTTTCGTAAAACGATCAGCTGTTTGAGTCTAAACTCCGTCACCGTGGACTCTGATCTGCTCATCGATAACACACCTGTTAATTATTAAATCATTTATTCCGTGACCGCCAAACTTGCACTGAAATGACCTCGGGATTGAGCTGCTGTATTTATCACAGGTGGCCCAGTTCAGGTGTGTTCAGACTCACCTTTGGCACCTCGATTTCCCAGATGATGAGCTCCGAGCTGGAGGACGCCGCGTGGTTACTCTGACTGTCGCTAAGGCCCATCGTGCAACCGCTGTCCACCGAGTCCATACTGTTCACATCAGAGCCTGCAGAGACAAGAATACACACCTTTACCTGGACGACCTTTACCTGCACGACCTAATGCAACATCACCTAAGGGTGTTTTCACATTAGGGACCCTAGCCCAGATCGGAGTACCCTTGACCCCAAAGACCAGTTCATTACCAGGGCCAGGTCCACCTGACTATGTGTACTAGAGTACGGTCTGTGGGAGATGTGAACACGACTGTGCTACAAACAAGGAAGTGGACAGCTATATGGTGTAATTCTAAACGTCTCCTGACGCTTCAAAACAGTCGTATCTGTGCAGCACGGGCTGTTTCCTCCTCTGACCTGCACGGTGGACGTGGGAAAAGGGTCGTTTGGCGTCTCACAAATAACAAAAACATGCAGATTTCAGCATTCATAAAATACCTGCTCGCACCCGGGATGACCTTTGCCAAAAATATAAACATACAGTCAAAGTTTGGTCGGTCTGAAGGGATTTGGGAACAGAAAATAATTCTCATGACCCAGTGGGGCGCCATCGGGAATTTTCTCCTGATTCCTGCAGCACACAACGTCACCAATGACAACACACGAGGACAGACACCGCCGTGCAATGCTAGTCAACACACAACGACGCTCACATCGATTAGGTTATACGCCACGGCCACAATGCATACCCGTGTTTGAGCCTATGCACACCTCTTATAACCATGCCAGGGCCAAAGAAGTGAACCCCTAACGCCTCCATTACACACAAACTGGTCTTTAGGGGGTCAAGCGTACTCGCGTAGGGTACGGATAGCCTAATGTGAGTGCGCCCTAAATTTATCCAGAATGTTCCCGTGGTTACAAACTTCTACAGACCGCTGAGACAAACATCTCTTAACCTTCTGCAGTCAACAGACTCAAACATGTCCAACATACAAGAGAGAACAAATGCAGAGCAGGGGGTCTAAACCAGCAGAGCCGAGGACCTGACGGTTTACCCTTTGACCTCTTCACATTTTCAAACAGCAGCTCAGCTTTAAAACTCTGAACTGATCCTTTAATACGAGCATGCTCTGAAATCAACCTGACCTGTAGACCTGATCTCTGAGTCACAAGGTCGCTGTCAGCGCGCTGAACCACGTGTAATAAAGAAGGAGTCTATTTACTTCTGACAAGTCACAAATAAACACTTAAATGGACTGACACCTCATTATTTGGCATGCTTCTTAATATTAAATGAATAACTCTCTAAACATCACTGACTTACTGAGACTAGCATCAGGAATAAACAGAGAGCTGTCTTACCTCCGGACTGATCCGTCTCCTCACACGCCCCATGCGCTCCGTTCCTCAGTCCCATCCCGTTCAGCCTCTTTATGTCTCCTGCAGCGTCCACCGAGATGTCGTCCCCTTCAGCCTGAATCGTTTCCTCTGCTGCCGACTCCACCAGTGACGGAGTCTGGGAGGTTTCTCTCACCGACAGGTCTGTCACCTGGATGATGTCCGTGTGGTTGTCAAACATGCTGTTGTGCAGGTCCTCGCTGCTGACACCGTCCTCGGAGTGACATGTGCTGCAGGCTGAGTCCTCGGCGAGCGCCGCCGCCTCGTCTCCTCTCAGCTTGTTGAGTAGAGACGAGCTCTGAGCAGCCGGCCAGTGTCCTCTCTGTGCACCGAGTGTCTGATGACTTCGGAGCTCTGCAGGCTCCCATCCTGCAGCCGAGGAGATGCCATTAGACATCCCCTCCTTATTGCTCTGTGACGGGCTGGTCAGCAGGTGGAGCTGCTCCGCTTTGATTGGCTCATGTTGGGAGCAGAGTCTGCCGCTGCGGTCTGTTACCTGGCTGCTGGTGACACCAAGGACCTCCTGGGTGGCTGCCGAGATGACCTCAGTTATAAGTCCAGCTGCCAGAAGCTCCAGATCCGGCTCCTGGTCATCCTGGGTGGTCTCTGACGAGTGAGCCGAGGAGTCCTGGATGGCATTAAGGGATGTGGAGGCCAGAGACGTGGAGGGGAAGGCCGGCGTGCTGGTCAGGACGTGTTGGTGGAAATCCTGTGCTGAAGGCGGGGTCTCCAGAGAGTCAGCCTCTGATGGGGTCACTCTCTGGACTCTGGCGGGGGTCAGGGTACAGACTAGCATTTCTTCCTGTGCATTTACAGTGCTGTGGTGCTTTGAGACCTCCCCCTCGGGCTCTGGCCGCTCTGCGTCAGAGAGGGAGGGGGAGCTTGACACTTTGGTAGACTGCGAGGACACGATGGCCTCCTCTGCTGCTGGCTCCGGCTCTGATAGCGAGCTTCTCTCCGGCTCTTTCTGTTCCTTCAGTGACAGCTGTAGCTCTTCTTCTTCTTTCCCAGGTGAAGTCTGAGCGGAGAGGGGTGGGACTCTGTCCAGGTGAGGAGCAGCGTCCTCACATATTGGCGCTACTTCCGAGGAAACATGTTGTGTTCTCGGGTTCCCGCCCTGTGCAGGTATGTGGGCGGAGCTAACTGTGTCATTTGTAGGGCTCTCTGTGCCTTTCTCCACCAATCCGTTGCTCCCTTCTGTCGAAGACGTTCTCAGGCCAATCGCGGCGGGGGCCCCCTCGGGACCATCATGGCCTATCAGGCGGTCTTTCTTCCGTGAGATGTACCACCACCAGCCGATCAGTGCGAGGACTCCGGGCAGCGTGTAGGGAACGACAGAGCGAAACCTCAGCGGCATTTCCTCAGGACGCTAACAGCTACACCTGGAAGGTAGAAACAGACATTTAATATTAGATCCACTTCCACAATATTAGAGCCACTCTGCGGGCCGTTCTAAGATTCAGTGTTATAAGTGACGTCTTTATTTGTTCTTCTCATTAATGAGCTCTGAACAAAAACACATCTGAGCTTTTAGACACTCATGAAGACTACAAACATCTGACCTGAACCATGAGGACCACGGCTCTTTCTTTTGGAGCTTTTTATGCCTTTATTTTGAAAGTCAGGACAGTGGGTGGAGTCAGAAATGTGAGAGAGAGAGAGAGAGAGAGACATGAAGGAAGCGAGCAACAGGTCGGATTCCAACCCGAGGCCCTAAGCATTGTACATGGGGTGCATGTACTATTTCTGCTTTATTTAATGCTTTGCAAACAAAGGGTCAAAAAAGAGATTTGGCATTCTTTATCTGATACCTAACCCACTAAAAACACACGATCAGACCCCTCAAAAACCTGATCCTGAAGATGAACTCTTTGCAATGAAGGTCAGCTGAGATAATAAAACAAATGTTTCAAACTTTGTTCATTAATAAATAAACATAAAATAGGGGGGCGTATACTTCCTAGATTAACAGCTAAATATGACCTCCCTCCAGTCTGAAACAAGTACTCAAGATTTCTCAGATCTCTGGAAGTGACCTTCAAGAAGTCAATACTTCAAGGGTTAAACGGCTGTGTGCTTCGTTTAAATAAAGTTTGAAATAAATCCTGAAAAAACTCAAAGAGCAGAAAAACAAACAAACAGGATCGATGGAGTCGAAGCAAACCAGCTCCAGCTGTGTGTGTGTGACTGTGTGTGTGAGTGACTGTGTGTGTGACTGTTAAAAAAGGACGATTGCACATGCCTTTCCTTAACAGACCTGCACAGGAACGAGTCACAAGACCCGTCTCAATCACAACCAGCCATGCTGCCCGACACGTCTCGCTCTGACAGCTGCTGCAAGCTTCATACATGTACGGGGGTGTGTGTGTGTGTGTGAGTGTGTGAGAGAGCAAATGGGGGACTTTTGACCTCTCTGGCAACTGTCCACCTGCTCGACATAGTCAACTGTCTCTCTGCAGGCAGCACAGGCCGGGGATAACTGTCAACATTAAGTAACAACCACAGACTGTTAAAATTCATTAAACCTGCAATCATTTTAGTGTCCAAAAGGGGGCGACTCCACTGGTTGAAGAAAGAAGAAAATATTTCAACCCCCAAGGTTGATGCATGGGCTAAACACAGGCTCACAGCATCAGCGTTTGACAAGTGTGGCTAACATTAGCAGTGCTAGCAGCTAGCCATCGCCCCCCCCTCCCCCCGCAGGTTAACTGTGGTGATGCATAGCTTCAGTTGAGTGGTTAAATCCCAGTTTAACCCGACACAGCTTTTATACAAATCCAACTCCATTTTCTAGATCAAACTTCTACTAACGCATGCTTCGAGAGGCTATCTGTTCAGTGTGCTTGTTTACATTAGGGTGGTAGGGCATTCCCCAGAACTACAGCCCCATCTAGTGGCCGGCAGCTGCGTTACAATTTACAAACAGCATGACCAGCATAGCGGGCCTGAACTGATCAAAATATTCAGTTTAAACGACCAGTGATTCTGGTGCCGACTGGAGAGGGTGCTGAATTTACTGGCTAATTGCATACATCCCTATTTGTTATGTTCTTCTCCATCCGATCATTAAAACTACAGATTCATAACAGCCTGCTGACAATCCTAAAGGAATGATTTATTTTTTACATCGTGCTCCAGAAACTAAAGTCTTAACTTGATCAGGATCAGCTCCCTTTTTTATTCAAGCGCACACACGTTCCTGGTAAACACAGATATTGGTGAGCCAGCTTGGAGAGTTGCAGGTTTGTAGTGACCCTGAGTCTCTCCTCCAATGAGTGGGGCTGCTGTCTGCGGAGAGACGAGTCTCCCTCATGTCAGTCTGCATCTCCTGAATCACTCCCCCACAACATTACTGTCTTCATTTACTGAGGTCAAGAGGTCATGCAATGATCAAGTTATGCTGAGAGTGCCCTCTGCTGGATCAAACTGTAAACTACTTCAGACGGTCTGATTATTTTGAATATGAACACCTCGTTACAGTTTAAATGTGAACATCCTACTTAGTTTGAATGATTAAGAAGTGATGGCTCAAACACTCAGTCAATGCAGAACATGAAATGAGCTGCAGCAGAAACATGACATCATCATTAATGTATGTCTCACTGATTACAGATATAAGAGCCTCTCATTGGTGGACTTTAACACTCTCCAGCTAAAGCTGTTGAATATAAAAACGTGATTCTACAGCTGAGCAGCTCGAGCGAGCAAACACACAAACATGTTGAGCTCTCGTCTTTAATAATGCAACGACGTGCAGACTGTGACAGAAAGGGGAGGAAGAGGACACTGGCCCACGCGGCCCTCTAACACGAGGATCAGACTTTCTTACAAACCAACAGAAGTCTAACTGAAGTGTGTTGATACACCAGCTGACTTTATATGATAATACTGAGTTACTAATGTGACAGACTGTTAGAGGGTGTGTGGACCCAGCACCAACTCCTCCGAGAAAAAAAATCACGACCCATATTTGGGATATTTTTCGACCAGATCAGATTAATTTACTGAAAAATTGTGCAGTTTGGACCTCAGTTGGTACAAAACATGTGACATAAGCAAGAAACTGAACAAAACTATCATTTTTAAAAAGTGCTTCACAGACTTTTTCACACAAAGTTTTTTTCCAGGCACACATTCGCGACCCACTGAAAATGGCTATGCGACCCACCAGTTGAGAACCGCTGGTCTTAAGGACATTATCACAAACTAGTCACATAAACGCTTCAGTTTGTCAGGATGTTAAAACTTCTTCTCACGTGAGGAGAGTAAGCGAGTCTTTGAGTGTTCGAAGAAGTGGCTTGAGAATGAGAATTATTTAACAACTCTTGAAAACTTCATCCATATTAAAAAAATTATCATAAACTTTTCAGTCTTTAGATATTAATGCTGCAGACCTCGTCTTAAAGAAGTCTTTAAGTCTTTAAAGGGTCCCTGAGGGGAGACATGATGTAAAAAGAAAGGCGTGGAAGTGGCGGATGGAGGTTTGACCGTAAAGCCACAGCCTACAGAAACAACAAATACTGTAAAGAAAAAAATAAGTTTTGAACACCAAAACAAAGGCTTACTACCAAAAACAACAACACTCCCTTATCAAGATGTGTCTGCTTTTGTGTAGACTACACCTGGTTCACAGGTTAAGGGTTAAACCAACCCCCCCCCCCCCCCCCGGTGAACAGTCTCACCATGAGAAACTAAAATCTGGGGTCTCAGCTCCTCTGTCTATGTACAGATGTGAATATCAAGTCCACCCCAGAAACCTCTGCAGGTGAACTAGAACACAGCCAGCCTGCACATACAGTTCTAATAAATTGTGGCACACACACACCAGGAGTACATTCACCTTGGACAAGGTTACAACAGAAGAACAAATGTGGATCACTCCTCACAGGTTAGACTGAAGCATGCCACTGTTATATTGACCTCAAAGTCCGGATTCAGACGGTGACCTTGGTGTTCAGATATCCTGGGAGTGGCCAGGCAGTGTGTTACAAACCTGTCTGTGTGCTTACTACAGGCAGCGTAATGGCACAGCCCACTAACCTGACACACTGCCTCTCTTACTGCAGTATAACAAGTGACATGTCACAGGTGTGAGGTGTTCATACATGTCGATCTGTAGCTCGACTGGTAGAGCAATGTTACAGCAGGTACTCTGCAATCATGTCTTCATAGGTAGCTTAAATTGTCTTTTTGCAAGCAGTCCGGCTGACATGTATGACGGGACTGCAGCATCCCTGCTACATTATAAACTCAAGCTAGCTGGGCTTTATGTTAGCTACAACAGCATGCTAATCATTCATTTAAAATAAAACCAGCCTGATGGAAACTGGAGTATTCTGCTTTACACAAACACGACAGGCTGGCTGGGGGGGACTCACCGGGTTGCTGAGGGTCATAATGTCAACTTTTAGCGAGGACTTAACGTAGCCTAAGCCCGACCATACCCCGCTAGCATCGTGCTAATAATATCTCCCCTGTGGGTCCTTGTGGCTCATGATAAATAATCCCGGTGTCCTCTCCGAGCATTCAACTACAACACACACAGGCTAACTAGCATGCTATGTGGCTATCAGACAGCTGAACGGGAGACTGCATTAGCCAGTCGTATAATGTTACAGCATCCAGACAGGATAAAACTAAACTAATTAAAGTATTCCCTGCCTTTTTTTTAAAATTCTTCATTCATCTTAACCCGTCTGCTACAATAGAGATTAAACACCATGAAGCCCTAAATTAGCAATGACAGAGTAAAATAAACTTTATAAATGTGTCTTATTTAAACGCCGAATTCATCCGAACACATTGACCGTCCATGTGAGACCTTATGTTCAGTATACACACACACAAAGCTCGGTGAATACACCAGAAACACAGGATTCATAAAATATAACGTGGGGTTTGGCGGAGCACGATCAGGAGCGACATCCGACTGGTGTTACGTCGAGAAACGCATCCCTACCAAGAATCACACTCACCTCGCAGGACAATGTAATCTATGGCAAACATAATTTATACTCTGCCGGACTTTAATTCTACATTTAAATTTACTCTACAAACACTTCAAATTCAAACACAGTTAGCAGGTTATATTTACGCAGGTTAATGAAAATGCGACTTCTCCCGAGTCTGCAGAACTATAAGAAACACTTAACATGTATTAAGTATAAACTTCAACACTATACATAATTTGTCACCACAGATCTGCACCCAGAAAACAAGATTTATACCGTTTTCTGACACTTCAGCGAGGTGCATGCAAATCTCTGCAGGAATACATTTCTCGACATAACACCGGGCGCAGAGGTGTTTTATGACATCCCAGTCTCGTGTTGACGAAATAATCGGACTAAATAGTTATCACTGGGAGAAAACTGCGTGTAGGCTACACAACCACTTATAAAGCAAGAGAAAGTTATGCTACCCACGATTGGGAGTTTAACCTTGCTGTTGCTGTAAAGTTTGTTTATCTGCCGACTTCACACCAACGTACACCGATTTCACTTAATAAAAAAATGTAATCTACCAATTTACACGTATAGGCTGTAGCATTTAGTTGCCGTGCACGTGGGGAAATCTAGATTAGTTGATAAAAAAACATGCAACACATTTAAGTTGTTGCGTCCGTGCTGGAAGTTTCAAACTCGCGGAATGGGGAAAATCCGAGGAGCACGTGAATGCATCACACAGCATGGCTCGTAAGGAGGCCGCGGTGCATGATGTGAAGTTAGCAGGCTAGCCAACCTCAGTGGTTATACTGCTAAAACGTTAAATAATGTCGACAAACACCGTCATGTAAAGGCAGCTCGTCGTACAGTAACCTTCCTGCATCACTCCCGGCCCCACACACCGTGAATTAATGAAACCTTTGTGTTTAAGGACACTTTCTATGGTGTTAGGCCGGCTCACAGAGCACTGTGAACGCACCAACACGGACCAATGGGGGCCTGTGTCGGACTGACGCAGGGTTAAAGGACATTCAGACCCACAGAGGGACAGAGAGAGAGCTGCTGTCCTATACGGGCCGCAGACCTTCATGTTAGCCTGCTAGCATGTCCGTGGCCTGTGCACCAACACAGCACATGTGCAGCATGTATAAGAGTTATAATAACGCATGCGAGCATCAGATTGGTGTTCCACAGAGAGGAGGAACGAGGCTAATCTAACTTACACAACAGGAGCTAGCAGCAGTGTGTGAAGAGGAGCATTGTTCAATGACATGACGGGATTACTGCTCTCAGTCTGTCACTACACTGACCACACACACGCGGAATCACGTCTGTGCGGGTTTTTTACACTGTGCGTGGATCTGAACCCAGTCATGCTGTGTGTGTGTGTGTGTGTGTGTGTGTGAGGGACATGATGTAGATGCTATCGGCGTGCCCCCCTCAGGTGTGTGAAACGCGCTCCTTCCTCTCCTTCACGTTACTTACAGTATTTCACGGTCCTCGGTGCCGCCACTATGAGAGCGATACTGCTGATAATGTAGAGAGTCTTCAAACGTGTCCCTGTGTGGAAAGTCAGCCTCTCCTCCCCACGTGTTGACCGACTAGCACCAGTCTAAAAAAAACACACAGGCTAAACAGCTGGTTAAATCTCGCGATACTTCCAGTCTCGCGACATCTCAGAATGCGGTAAAGGAACACTTTTTAACAAATAAAATAAAATGTTCATCAGTAATAACTATTACACTATATGATATTTATATATATAATAGAATAATTTATATATATAATAGAATATATTATATTCCTAGAATGTTAGTTGTGAGTTCTTATGCTTACATGGGCAGACATGTTTACATTTAAAATTAAAATGTTGGTAAATTAATTATTTGCTGTTCTTTGTTGTATTTGGGCTAAAATAACAGTTTCATGATTTTATTAAAATATGAGCTATGAGTTAATAAAAAAATGTATGAACAGCCTCTGTCTCCCATGATGCATCACTCCTTTAGGGTATAATTTACCCCCTTCTTTTAAAAGTTCATGTTCCAACTTTTAAACATTTTAAAAACATTCAATCAGCTTCTTTAAAATCGTGATTTACATGTTAAGTTTAAAAAAGTGAAGAAGAAGAACAACAGTTAATCAACGATGTTTTAAACGATGAAGACGAATCAAATCATGTTACCCCGTGATGACCTTTAGGAACATGTTACCCCGTGATGACCTTTAGGAACACGTTACCCCGTGATGACCTTTACGAACACTTTACCCCATGATGACCTTCAGGAACACGTTACCCCGTGATGACCTTTAGGAACACTTTACCCCGTGATGACCTTTAGGAACACTTTACCCCGTGATGACCTTTACAAACACTTTACCCCATGATGACCTTTAGGAACACGTTACCCCGTGATGACCTTCAGGAACACGTTACCCCGTGATGACCTTCAGGAACACGTTACCCCGTGATGACCTTCAGGAACACGTTACCCTGTGATGACCTTTACGAACACGTTACCCCGTGATGACCTTTAGGAACACGTTACCCCATGATGACCTTTACGAACACGTTACCCCGTGATGACTTTCAGGAACACGTTACCCCATGATGACTTTTAGGAACATGTTACCCCGTGATTACCTTTAGGAACACGTTACCCCGTGATGACCTTTAGGAACACGTTACCCCGTGATGACCTTTAGGAACAAGAACTTTAAAAAAGTTTATTTAAAGAGCCCATATTATGCCCTTTTTGGGGTTCGTATATTTAATCTATGTACCTACTTTTGTACGTTCACAATAGCTAAAGTTCGAAAAAAGTGTCTGTTTTCATGTACTGCTCCTCCTTGCTCCCTCTATGCTCTGAGTCCGTCAGCTACACTCTGCTGAGCCCCCACTGTTAGACCCCACGTGGGCCAAGTCTGCTCTGATTGGTCTGCTGATCCGCTCTGTCGTTATTGGTCAGTTGCTCAGCACGCTTCTCGGAAATTTCAACATGAGCTGCAGGGCTTGCCACAACGAGCCAATGGGCTTAGATCAGTGATCTCACACTGACAAGACCGCACCGCTAATCAGCCCCCCGGTAAACTGCCTACGTTTTAAGCACATCTAGACTTTTAATATTAATCCTGCTTTTTATTGGAAATGTTGAGTTTAATCCCGGGCCTGACTCAAATATTTGTTTGTTAATTCTGCTGCATTTATGGGGACTATACGCACAGGCAAATTGCAACAGACTTTTTACTGCTGTAACGCAACCACAACTCATGCTTTTGCCCACAACTCACGTCTGTCTCCCTCACTCCAGAAATCCATCTCCTACTATCATTCCCTTCTCTCTTCCTACTCTATCCCCCGAAATATGGTAATACATTTTACACCCCAACATGCAATCACTATTATTGTCACCTACAAGCCTCCTAACGTCAATGAAAGTGCCTATCTATCTCAGCTTTCTGAAATAATTAAATCTGTTACATCAAAGGAGCTTGTAATTTTGGGTGATACCAACCTTGACTGGAATGATGGCTCATCAAAATCGTTGAAAGCCACTGCAATGAAACTTGGACTTTATCAATTAATCAAAGATCCAACAAGAATTGGCAAAACACACAGCTCACTTCTGGATCTTATCCTAACAAATCAACCCTCAAAATATGCAATGTCTGGTGTAATAGATATGGCTATTTCAGATCATTCGCTTATCTACGCAATAAGGAAAACTCTAAAATCTACAAAAACCCATGCCCGCCCCCACTCTATCAAAAATACCAATTTCAAAACTACCTGAATTCAACGCTGAATTTAGTGCTATTGAGTGGAATGATGAACTGTTGCTGGAATATCCAGAACAAATTCTAACACAATTCCAAACTAAACTTCCGACGATACAGAATAAATATACCACTGCCAGCAAGGTTCGACCTAGGCAGAGTAAATTACCATGGATAAATTCTGAATTATCTCAACTCCTAAAAAAGAAGGCCACTCTCCTCAAAATGTATAGGTTAAGTCGAACACCTGAGAGCAAAAACAATTTCATACAAATTAAAAATAAATGTACTACCGAACTGCGTAAGGCTAAAGCGGTCTATTTCCAACAGCAAATTACCCAATCTGCTCCCAACCCAAAGGCATTATGGCAGACCCTTAAGGTCATCACTGGCGAAAATGTAAAGAAAAAGAATTTCAATATGCAGATTTCCCTACAGGGTACTCTAATCTCAGACTCAGAAAAGATTGCAAGTGCCTTCAATGACTATTTTGTATCATCTGTCAAAGAACTGGCAACCAATTTTGTCACGTCCTCCCCCCTATCACCTGTTCTTTCTTTAACACCTGATCAGTTCTCATTTTCTGAGATCACTCAGAATGAGGTGACAGAAATACTGCACTAATTAAAAAACTCTCATGCCCGTGATATTTATGGTCTAAACACCTTCTTTTTAAAGACTCATGCTGGTAGCCTAGTACCCCCTTTTCAGCATTTAATCAATCTCTGTCTCAGGCTTTCTATCTTTCCCTCTAACTGGAAAATATCACAAATCACACCAATTTTTAAATCTGATGATCCTACTCTTGTTTCAAACTACAGACCTATAGCAATACTTCCAGTTATGTCTAAGTTGCTTGAAAAAGCCTTACATAACCAGCTATGTTCTTACTTTGAAGCTAACAACTGGCTCAGCGACTGCCAACATGGTTTTCGATCTAAACGATCAACCATGTCGGCATTACTACTTCTCACTGAACAAGTATGTGACTCTCTTAAAGGTCACATCACTGGAGCTATTTTTATTGATTTTCGTAAAGCTTTTGACACAGTGAACCATCAAATCCTGCTTAACAAACTTCACTCATTTAAACTGTCTCCATCTGTGAATGAAATGCTTTCTTCTTATCTGAGAAACAGGTCGCAAGTTGTCAAAATTGATCGTGCAACATCCCAACCTTTAGTCTGTGACATGGGTGTTCCACAAGGCAGCATTCTTGGACCCTTACTTTTTCTTTTATACTGTACATCAATGATCTTCCTCAAGTGTGCAAATATTCAAAATGCTTACTGTATGCTGATGATACTGTTATTTTTCTCTCTGACTCAAATCCTGATGTCATAAATTCCAAATTATCGTCTGATCTTCAGTTCTTACATGATTGGTAGAAAAATAATCATTTGACTATCAATGTAAAGAAAACTGAGTGTATGTACTTTCAGTCCCCCAGAAAATGTATTACATTCACTGATCCCATCACCTTTGCAAGCCAAGATCTTGTCATCACAAAGACCTACAAATATCTTGGTGTGCTACTTGATTCACATCTTACATACCGTGAACACAGCTCTAAACTAACTAGAAACTTTATGTGTATAATAAGATCAGATCATATCTCTCCTTCTCTGTTTCTGAAACGTACCTACATGCAACTGTGTTTTCATCAATTTCCTACTGTCTTCCAATCTGGTCACTTACCACTAAGGAGATTACTGAACCAATAGCACGACTGTACTATCGAGCTCTTAACAACACTTAGCTCATGTGACACCTCAGGTGTCGTCCCTGCACGCCGTCATTTTGGATTTTAAATGATTTGTTTGTATTTGAAGGTTGTGAAGAAGTCACATGACCTCTGAGTGTTTAATCCCGCCCCCCTTCAGTGTTTCTCATGAAGTTAGGAGGACATTCCTGAACTGTGATTGGCTGTTTGCCCTGTCGAAGGCGGGACTTTTGCTCAAATCAGCTGTTGCATCTTCAGAC
This sequence comes from Labrus mixtus, assembly GCF_963584025.1. NCBI lineage: Eukaryota > Metazoa > Chordata > Actinopteri > Labriformes > Labridae > Labrus > Labrus mixtus. The sequence goes on from NC_083620.1 coordinate 10,248,978, forward strand.
TGCTGGGCGCTTCCTTTATATTTCATGTGGTTCGTATTTAAACTGTGACACACGGAGACGTTTTCAGAGGGTTGTTAATGTGAACCTTGAGAAAAAAGTATTTGAAGCTCGTTTTAAATTTCCTGTCTGATGTCCAACCTGAAGAACTCACCATCTGATTGGTTGAAAAATATCAGAGATTTATTTGGTGAGTTTTCATGAAGAATCTGTGCTGAGGCTGTTTTTTAGGATCACTTATCTAAATGTTAACACTTTATTACTGAGATAGAAAGTGTTAATGAATGTGTTCATAACACCTCTGGCCCCCCCTGCATGGTCAGTGATCAGGTTCACCCCCCCCCGCAGTCAGAGAAGTCTGGCCAAGCCCCTTTATGGGGGTTTAGGATTATGAATTATAATCTGACTGTGACGGTTTGAGTCGTTTAATTTCATCAGAAGAAAAAAAAAATACACAAGATGTATTTTTTTATTAGAAAGAAATGAACTCAATAAATAAATAATTTACACAGAAACGCTCACAATGATTGTAACTCATGGAGAAAGTTTCTGGACCAGACGAGAGTGTGAGAGGAAGACGCTTGTCTGAAAGATTAATCACAACAATAACTTCAGACATTTAGTTTTGATTGTTAAATTACGTTGAAATCTTCGTAACTAAAATGAAGAAGATCGTTCTCCTCAGGACTCAATTACATTACACGGACACGGACATCCGAAGCGTACTTTGTAGTCCCGGCAGCGTCTTCTCTTCTGGTCTCGGTTCCGACAGACAAATCCTTTATCTGGACTGTAGCTGAAAGTGAAACATGTTGAAGCAGTTAGTGAAGATTCACATTTCTATGAAAACTGTTGACACAATATTAATAAGTGAAGGTTTCTGATTGAACATGAGTCCTAAGGTCTAAATCCTGACCCAGAACATGAGTCCTAAAGTCTAAATCCTGACCCTGACCCATAACATGAGTCCTAACGTTTCAATCCTGACCCTGACCCAGAACATGAGTCCTAAAGTTTAAATCCTGACCCTGACCCATAACATGAGTCCTAACGTTTCAATCCTGACCCTGACCCAGTCTTAGTCCTCTGAAAGATGTCACGAGAATAAAGCTGATGAATCAAGGAGTCCTCGGTTAGGAAACCTGGACCGGATTGTTCATTATGATTAAAATGATCCAGGATCAGAATCAATCCATCCTGGCTGTTCTCTAAACCTCCTTCTGTCCTATAGTCCATTCTGATTGGTCCAACATGAAGTATGTGAACAAATCTGAAATCCTCAATTTGTCAAAGTACCTGGATGTCGTTCTGATTCAGTAAAAATCTACAGTCTGCATCAGACCAGTCTGTTTCCCACAATGCAAAGCGGCAGGTCAGAGGTCGACATGATGGACAGCAGCGCCCATCATAACATAGGAAATAATCCCAATCAGATCAATCCACACAACGAGACCACCAGTTATCTTTGTTGATTCTCTAAATCATGAAAATCTAAATGAATCTCTGGTCAGCTTTTCTCAGACTGTAAGTGGACGCCACACTGTAACAGCGTTTAACGCCAGCTGGGCTGTTGTTTACTTCCTCATTCCAAGACCAGAAACCAGCTTAGCCAGGCCTGGTGTACTGCAGTGTAACCACCGACTGGAGGTCAGAGGTCATTATATAGTATGCTGTGCGTACTGCATTGGACAGTAGTCTGTCATGGGCCATTGAGAGATCCTGACAGCTGATTTAAAATCAAAGATCTTATTTGATGATATTCAGAGATATTTGGTGAACATGCTTCATTTCCACATTAACGTCTTCTTTATCTCTGTGACTGAAGCAAACAGTCATTTAACAGCAAGTCTACATCCTCGTGTGTTTATTTACTTCCTGTCAGGAGCCTGACTCAGAAGATCAGAGACTAAATCTTTCATCACTTCAGATTCAGTTCTTACGAACAAAAGATGTCACATGTAAAGAAGAAGTGAATAAATGAACAGTAAAGGGATAAATGAGTCTATTGGATTTGTTGTAGTTTGTGTGATGAGCTCAAACGTTCATAAAGTCAGGAGATTGAAATGCAACTTGTTGAGTGTGGCTCTTACATATAGAAGGCCTGCCCCGTGGAGATGGCCGTTTTGTTGGTGTCCCTGGTGAAGACATCGATGTAGAGAGGACTTTCACAGATTGCTCCTGGATGATCTTTTCTCAGGTTTCTCAGAAGCTCCCTGTCCCCAGATCCACCCGGATTGTCCCGGTTAAACCACGTTGTCCAGCACACTGGTCAGGATAAAAGAGACAGCGTAATTGTTTAGTCACAAGAATCAAAAACCATCCTAACTGCCTGATTTTGAGGAAAAGTTACCTTCTTGACTGCAGAAGTTAGACGGACACATGAAACGAACACGATAATCTTGACACGTGCCGTTGGTCTGCTCTGAGTTTTTACACATGAAGCCGGAGGTTGTGTCAGCTCTGCAGAAAGAAACAAAGGAGAATCAGTCAGGACAACTTCACTACAGAAAAAGCCTCATGAGAAAGCAAAACAGCTGTTCGAAATTGTTTTTATCTGCATGACATTTGGCACCATCACTTCTCCTACAACATAACACCAGATCAGGTGCAGGAACCAAAGTATAATCCAGAGTCCCTTTCACTGATGAACTCCTGACAAAGGTCCTGGCATTTTCCAGACTAGCACTCACACACGTGTCCCACACCAGGAGATTGTCGGTGTCAGACCCACTCTTGAAAGGTTCTGTTTGCGTGAGTGGGGGCTGGGCCTCAGGAGAGGTGGGAGGTGTGTTCAGTACTGTCTCCTGTTTGTTTGTTTTTTCATATCGCTAAGACATGTAGGACGTTTCCAAAATACAAACACAACAGTGTCATTATAATACAGACAACTGAGGCAAGCAGCTCAGCTCAAGAAGAACAACGCCATCGCTCCGCCCACTCGTTCAGCGTCAATGTTCCAGACGATTACCTGCTGTGTCCACAAATGGACTCACCCTGACTTCACAAAGACTTTTTACAGGAGGCTGCAGGAAAAAAGTCTCCTTTAAGCTAAGGTAACTTTGGAAATGTGTATTCTCACATTGAGTCAGCCAGGCTAATGTCTGGAGTTTTTCGGGAGTACTGTGCATGTTTGAAAAGGGCGTACATTGAATACACAACATTGATATAAACCTCCTCATGCAGAATGCATACAACACATTATCATGGTTTATTTAACAAATTCAAGGAGCTAAGACGGTCGACCCTGCACTTACACAAAAATGACATCCCCTGTGTCAGCTACTCCGAGTCCAGCTGTAGTTTGGACCTCGATCTGAAGTGGATTATCACAGATCTTTCCTGGGTTTTCATACTTCAGAACACTAAGGCTCTCGAAGTCTCCAGTTCCACAAGGGTCATCTCTGTCAAACCAGTCTGTCCAGCATCCTGAAGAAGTCATAAAGTAAGGAATAAAAAAACTGAGCTTCAAATTGGACTGAAAACTACTACCAACATTTGATTGATCATATTTCAGAAACTCCACTGACTCTTAATGCGGCAGTTTATTAAACATTGTTTAATCGTAGTAGTTGAGTATAGTTAGATGCTTACCGCTATCTGAGGAATAGCCGTCAATCTGTAGGTTGATTTCTGTTGTTTTGGTTGGCGTGCTGCTGGTTGTTGTAGGAGTTACTGTAGTGGTTGTCGTGCTGGTTGTGTCCTGAGCTGATGGGCACTTGGTTGGTTTGAGGGTCTGTCGGCAGCTCGTTGTTTTAGGAGTTGTTGTGGTGGTTGGCGTGCTGGTTGTGTCCTGAGCTGATGGGCACTTGGTTGGTTTGAGGGTCTGTCGGCAGCTCGTTGTTTTAGGAGTTGTTGTGGTGGTTGGCGTGCTGGTTGTGTCCTGAGCTGATGGGCACTTGGTTGGTTTGAGGGTCTGTCGGCAGCTCGTTGTTTTAGGAGTTGTTGTGGTGGTTGGCGTGCTGGTTGTGTCCTGAGCTGATGGGCACTTGGTTGGTTTGAGGGTCTGTCGGCAGCTCGTTGTTTTAGGAGTTGTTGTGGTGGTTGGCGTGCTGGTTGTGTCCTGAGCTGATGGGCACTTGGTTGGTTTGAGGGTCTGTCGGCAGCTCGTTGTTTTAGGAGTTGTTGTGGTGGTTGGCGTGCTGGTTGTGTCCTGAGCTGATGGGCACTTGGTTGGTTTGAGGGTCTGTCGGCAGCTCGTTGTTTTAGGAGTTGTTGTGGTGGTTGTCGTGCTGGTTGTGTCCTGAGCTGATGGGCACTTGGTTGGTTTGAGGGTCTGTCGGCAGCTCGTTGTTTTAGGAGTTGTTGTGGTGGTTGGCGTGCTGGTTGTGTCCTGAGCTGATGGGCACTTGGTTGGTTTGAGGGTCTGTCGGCAGCTCGTTGTTTTAGGAGTTGTTGTGGTGGTTGGCGTGCTGGTTGTGTCCTGAGCTGATGGGCACTTGGTTGGTTTGAGGGTCTGTCGGCAGCTCGTTGTTTTAGGAGTTGTTGTGGTGGTTGTCGTGCTGGTTGTGTCCTGAGCTGATGGGCACTTGGTTGGTTTGAGGGTCTGTCGGCAGCTCGTTGTTTTAGGAGTTGTTGTGGTGGTTGGCGTGCTGGTTGTGTCCTGAGCTGATGGGCACTTGGTTGGTTTGAGGGTCTGTCGGCAGCTCGTTGTTTTAGGAGTTGTTGTGGTGGTTGTCGTGCTGGTTGTGTCCTGAGCTGATGGGCACTTGGTTGGTTTGAGGGTCTGTCGGCAGCTCGTTGTTTTAGGAGTTGTTGTGGTGGTTGGCGTGCTGGTTGTGTCCTGAGCTGATGGGCACTTGGTTGGTTTGAGGGTCTGTCGGCAGCTCGTTGTTTTAGGAGTTGTTGTGGTGGTTGGCGTGCTGGTTGTGTCCTGAGCTGATGGGCACTTGGTTGGTTTGAGGGTCTGTCGGCAGCTCGTTGTTTTAGGAGTTGTTGTGGTGGTTGGCGTGCTGGTTGTGTCCTGAGCTGATGGGCACTTGGTTGGTTTGAGGGTCTGTCGGCAGCTCGTTGTTTTAGGAGTTGTTGTGGTGGTTGTCGTGCTGGTTGTGTCCTGAGCTGATGGGCACTTGGTTGGTTTGAGGGTCTGTCGGCAGCTCGTTGTTTTAGGAGTTGTTGTGGTGGTTGGCGTGCTGGTTGTGTCCTGAGCTGATGGGCACTTGGTTGGTTTGAGGGTCTGTCGGCAGCTCGTTGTTTTAGGAGTTGTTGTGGTGGTTGGCGTGCTGGTTGTGTCCTGAGCTGATGGGCACTTGGTTGGTTTGAGGGTCTGTCGGCAGCTCGTTGTTTTAGGAGTTGTTGTGGTGGTTGGCGTGCTGGTTGTGTCCTGAGCTGATGGGCACTTGGTTGGTTTGAGGGTCTGTCGGCAGCTCGTTGTTTTAGGAGTTGTTGTGGTGGTTGGCGTGCTGGTTGTGTCCTGAGCTGATGGGCACTTGGTTGGTTTGAGGGTCTGTCGGCAGCTCGTTGTTTTAGGAGTTGTTGTGGTGGTTGGCGTGCTGGTTGTGTCCTGAGCTGATGGGCACTTGGTTGGTTTGAGGGTCTGTCGGCAGCTCGTTGTTTTAGGAGTTGTTGTGGTGGTTGGCGTGCTGGTTGTGTCCTGAGCTGATGGGCACTTGGTTGGTTTGAGGGTCTGTCGGCAGCTCGTTGTTTTAGGAGTTGTTGTGGTGGTTGGCGTGCTGGTTGTGTCCTGAGCTGATGGGCACTTGGTTGGTTTGAGGGTCTGTCGGCAGCTCGTTGTTTTAGGAGTTGTTGTGGTGGTTGGCGTGCTGGTTGTGTCCTGAGCTGATGGGCACTTGGTTGGTTTGAGGGTCTGTCGGCAGCTCGTTGTTTTAGGAGTTGTTGTGGTGGTTGGCGTGCTGGTTGTGTCCTGAGCTGATGGGCACTTGGTTGGTTTGAGGGTCTGTCGGCAGCTCGTTGTTTTAGGAGTTGTTGTGGTGGTTGGCGTGCTGGTTGTGTCCTGAGCTGATGGGCACTTGGTTGGTTTGAGGGTCTGTCGGCAGCTCGTTGTTTTAGGAGTTGTTGTGGTGGTTGGCGTGCTGGTTGTGTCCTGAGCTGATGGGCACTTGGTTGGTTTGAGGGTCTGTCGGCAGCTCGTTGTTTTAGGAGTTGTTGTGGTGGTTGGCGTGCTGGTTGTGTCCTGAGCTGATGGGCACTTGGTTGGTTTGAGGGTCTGTCGGCAGCTCGTTGTTTTAGGAGTTGTTGTGGTGGTTGGCGTGCTGGTTGTGTCCTGAGCTGATGGGCACTTGGTGGGTTTGAGGGTCTGTCGCCAGCTCTGTTCATTGTTTCCTGAGTTGGCATGTTGTTGGTTTATTGGAGTGTTGCCTGCTATCATGGGGATGCTTCCTTTTTTGGATGCTTCCTGGTAGCTTCCTGTTGATTAAAATGAATAATCAGTATTTAAGTCTGTTATAGTGTGAACATTAAAGAAAATGTTGACGATGACCACTGAGGCGTTTTTAAAAGAACTTACCTACAAGTAGAACTGAAACCAAAGCAATACTCACCTGTTGGGGAAAATTTTTCAGTTATAAAATGTCAACTCAACACAAAATCAGCATTGAATGAAGAAAGAAGTTAAATTCGAATACAATACCAATTTCATCATTGCTGCAGTTTGAGTTGAACCATTCAACCTACAAGACAAAATGTTATTTTTTTCATGAGTTCATTACACAATGCGTTTTGGTATTTGACACCGTCAGGACTTTACATTCAATGTTTATTAGAAAAAAACAAAGCCTTAACTTTAAATGTTTAGAATGTTTTTATTTCTGATGGGAGGGTGTTCAACTTCTGTGGGCCTTTAACTGGGAAGGTGTAGTTTTGAATCATTTGACGGACCAGTTCTGGGGCAGTTCTGGTAGTATGATTGAATTGAATTAAATGATGTGACACAGTTTCTTTCCTACATTGAGTGTGTTCAACAGTTTAAATATTTAGGTATCTGGCTAAATCATGATTTGTCATATAGGTCTCACATTTCTTGTCTAACTGGAAAAATCTCAGGACCCAAGTCTCAGTGGGTCCTCCCTGCTAAAATAAAGGATAAATAAAATAAAAAAAAGAGAATAATCAGTTTATAATGTAAGAGAGAAATCAAAGAGACTCACCAAAAGGAGCTGCTGGAAGAGGAATCGTCTCGCTGCAAAGAATAAACCAGGTGTGAACTCCAAAGACTATTGCAGGAACACACAGTCAGAATGTTTTAAATGGTGACACGTCCACGCCCCTGTTATCCTGATTATAACTAATTCTTAGTATGATAATTGTGTGGCGTTTAATGGCAACACAGAGAGAATGACTTTAATGATGTACCGTCCCTCCCTCTGATTGGCTTTACACGCTCTGTTTCATTCCTCTGCTGGTTATTAATTACTTGAAACACCTGCTGGTGACCTGCAGGTACTACAATAACATTTTTAGCTTTCTTTAGAGGAAACCAGTTGTTTTCTTGTCTTTTACAAAACTTAAACCTTAAACTCAAAAGGAGACAAAGTTTAAACAGTGACTGTGTCCACGCCTGTGATATCATTATTATCACTAATTATACCGACACTAATTATGGCAACAAAGAGAGAATGACTTTAATGATGTGGAAACATGCAAATAAACTGTCCCTTCCTTTACATGCTCTGTTTCATTCCTCTGCTGGTTATTAACGAGAGAATATCAACACTGATGCTGCACCTTCTCTTGGTAACTTTAAATGTATCATGTCCTATGTTGGAGGTTATTCGTTCTTGTTACCCAAGTTGTATTGCATATATCTGTGTTTGTTGTCTTGTTTTGTTCCTTTACTAATGAATATATGTTAATGGCCTACATTGAATTCTATGATCACAAATAACATTTGTCAAAGGGACTGCTGATGAAAATTAGCCTTTCGGCCAATTCAGGTACAGTTACATCTGTCTGAATGTTGATTAATGTACACTGTCCCTTTTCAAATAATAAAAAAAATAAAAATAAAATAACAACGTGAAACACCTGCTGGTGACCTGCAGGTACTACATGCGAAAAAACATTCTACCTAATAAAACTACATGAGTCTGAATAAGACGCCGTTAGAACATTTCTCATGAAGGATATTTTTTATAAATTGAGGAAGGTGCACATTAATCGACATATCAGGAAAACCTTGATGTAAATATTTCTGATTCTGATTTCAACCATTAAACTAATTTATTATCACAGCTCACAGAAGATCACACAGTTTTAAAAACTAAACAAACACAAACAGACAAACTTACATTCAGATGATTAAAAACACAGGACGCCCGGGGAGTGGGCACCAGAAAGGGAGGATAGATTTTATACACGATCACATGACTGATTTGTTTCTAACAATGTTTGAGTTTTCAGTCGGTCTATATCGTATCTGTCCCTATGAAATAAAACACAAAAACAAAATCCAAATCCAGATCCAGATTCCCAGACTGATCTTTGCGCGCCTTCCATCATACGCACCACACCCGTCCTGTTTTTAAATTAACTTTGTACAGATCACTCAAACACATAATTATTTTATTAAGTCAATTACCAGACGACAAACACGTCAGAGAATTAAAATGTTCCAGGTAATTCTTGCTCAATGATCCGACCGGTACACTACAGACAGTATTCCTTAATGGATGTCTTTCTGAGGTGATATTGATCAAATGTGGGATTCCGCAGGGTAGCTGCTTGGGTCCATTGCTATATTCTGTATTTACAAATGAATAACCTCTAATCCTAAACAATGCAAAAAATAGCCATGTACGCTGATGACTCAACGATATACACTGCAGAATCCACAACTGATGAACTCTCAGGTGCATTGAACAGTCATAACAGTCAGAAGTTAAACGGATAGCAAATAACAAATTGGGTCTTAATGTCTCTAAAACTAAAAGCATTGTATTTGGGACAAAATATTTCTTAAGGAACGAGCGAAACTAAAGCTGGATGTAAATGATGTGGCAGTCGAACAAGTTCAAGAAACCAAACTTCTTGGTATAATAGTTGATAAAAAGTTATCCTGGTCTAAGCACATTGACAGGGTGGTCAGTAAAATGGGTGGGGGTCTTTCAGTTTTAAGAAGATGTTCTAATATTTTACCTCCAAATGTCATGGAACAAGTTATTAAAACAATTGTCTTATCTCAGTTGGACAATTGCTCAGAGGTTTGGTCAAGCGCTGCCATGTCACACATAAAGAATTAAAGTTGCTCAGAATAAGGCAACACGTTGGTTACTTCGCTGTTCATACAGAACGAATGTGAACGAAATGCACAAAAGGCTAGCATGGTTGAAGGTAAAAGAAAGATGTACTTTCATTGCTTTGTTTTATGAGAAATGTTTCACTAACTAAAGTGCCAAGGGTATTGTATAACAACTTGTGTTTCAGCTCTGGTGAACATGATTAAAGCACCAGGCATGCCACTGAAGGCAGATTCACACTTCCTAAGGTGAGAACAAGCATGATGAAATGTACTGTAGTGTACAGAGCCATGGCTACATGGAACACTCTACCTGGGCATATTAGTCATGAAAATATTAGAAATCGATTTAAAATCTCATTGAAAAAGTATCTCCTTGCTGAACAACCCTCTGATGACTTTTAGACAATGCTGATCTACCCTATGATCTAACCTTTAATGTGTTGTATTCCACCTTTAAATCCTGGACATATTAGTATTATTAACGGTATCTAGGTCCTGTGTTGTGTAGAGTCTGAATGTTGTAATGTTTTTGTTACTGATGTTGTGGTTATTGATGTAATATGATTATGCAGCCTATAGTTCAAAATGTTTTGGTGGACTCAAGGCAGAAAGGCTTAGGCCACGGCTAATGGAGATCTGAATAAATGAAATGAAATGGCTTCATCTGTCGGCTCGACACCACTTTAGCAGAAAGGCCTCTGTAATTAGTGCCCTTGGATGTTGACTCATGAGTGTTTGTGTTATTACGATCAGTTATTAATCCATTGAAGTTGTGTTCACACCAACAGCTGGAATGAACCACGACCAGTTTGAGTTTCAGGACTTCTCCGAGAGCCGTAATTATTGAGTCACCAGTCAATCGTCATCGACAGCCGCTATTAAAATATAAAGTAGGACACCAGAGTATAGCTCCATCAGGGCCCTGTCCACCTGTTCATAGAAACACACCCCCACTCAGCTTACGGTGAATATTTATTACAAACTGATCGATGAGGAAATGAACATTAATGATGTCTGTGAACGTTCTCAGTTATCTCAGGTCATGTTAATTGAATGACGGGGGTCTGGGAGGAGGGTTCAACCTGTCGTAGGAGGAGGGTAAGGATTGGAGGTCATCTCTGAGGGTGGGTGCTGTCTTGGGGATTTGTTCTGTTTCCCTTTAAGGTCTTCTGTGATGTTAAAGAAGCTTGTGTACTAACACCACTATTTCTTACACCAAACAAACTCAGATCTGGAACAACACGGACTTTACAATAAACAAGAAACCACTCCACCTCTCAGCATGGATCACTAAAGGCATCACACACCTCGAGCACATTTTTCATAACAACACTCTTGCCTCATTCCCTCATTTGATTCAGAAGTTCGGCATTGGGGAACAGCACTTTTTAGAATATCATCGAATTCATTCTTCTATAAAAAGCAAAATCAATATTATCACATCCAACTTTGAACTTCCACCACTAACCACAGACATAATCAATATGAAAACAAGGAAAAAATATTATCTAAAATCTACAAAATAATCTCGAAATCTGACCAAACAGTATCCATACCCTCCACAAAATGGGAAACTGACCTCCAGATAGCCCCCAATGCCGACTTCTGGACCCAAATCTGCAGAAACATATTCTCCATATCAAACAATACAAACCTACAACTCATACAATACAAGATTATTCACAGAGTTCACTACACGGGTGAGAGGATGTTTAAAATGGGCTTCACTGATTCTAAATTATGTTCACACTGCACACAAAACACCACAGACGGATACCTGCACGCCACATGGGACTGTACACCAATACAAAAATTCTGGTATGACATCACTGACCACCTCTCTGTACTCTTGAGCTGCCACATCCCATGTTCAGCCACACTCTGCCTACTAGGAGACATATCTACCATCAACTCAAATATCACATCCAGCAAAATACTCCTCATAGCCTTAACCATCGCCAAGAAAACTGTCCTCATGAACTGGAAGTCGAGAAAAAAAATCAACATTGCACATTGGAAAAACTTACTCACCAAATATATATCAATGGAAAAACGAACTGCCTCACTCAGAAATCAAACTGCCGAATTTGAATCTGTCTGGAACCCAATAATCAACAACCTCAACTCATAACTACCCACACAACATCCCACCCATCAACTCTTTCTGCCTGTGCACCAATCACACCCAACACACACACAAACATACACACACACACACACAAACAAACAAACACACACACACACACACACACACAATTTACAAGTGATTGCATTTTCATACACTTTGATTTTTGCTCTCTTATCCGATTCTCCCTTTTCTCTTTACCTTTCTTAGCTGTTCACCTTCCTTTACATAAAACCAGCCCTCTGAAATATCATTTTACATTTTCCCCAATTAGTATTATTATAATCATTATTAGTACGTTGCTGAATTTTGTATTTGTTTTTTTTTGTTTGTTTTTTTAATCTATTTTTTTTAAATTATTTTATTTTCATTTATTTTTATTTGTGTGACTTCCGTGGATAATACATCAATGGTCTCTCTCAACACTTCTGCCTTATTTCATTTAATACCCTGTTATATTTTATCTTTCTTGAACTGCGACATACTATTATTATTATTATTATTATTTTACTTAATTTTATTATAATCATTTTTAGATACGAAACATAATATTTTTATTTTCTTGTCATTTTACATCATTATTTATTGATTGATTTTTTTGCTCTTTTTGTTTGTTTTATTTATTTTGATTTTGATTTACAATGTTATTCCCTTTATTCCTTTTGATATACATCAGGCATCACATCATCTGTTCAAATTCAAAACACCATCATGCTAACTTTTTATGTTTTTTCTTTATTTGATTGTTTTTTTTTATTATTGTTTTTCCCTTCTTCCAAAGTTTTCGGCTACATGTTACTTCCAATCCATCATAAGACATATCATCATAATTAGTATTACATATTTATTATTATTATCCCTGTTCCCCCTTTCCCCTTTCCCCTTTTTTTTATTTTTTTATTTTATATACTGCTCTTTCCTCTCACACACACACACACACACACACACACACACACACACACACACACACACACACACACACACACACACACACACACACACACACACACACACACACACACACACACACATACACTCTGTCATACCACCCAAACAAATCACCACAGAGCTGTTTTTGTTGGGGAGGACGCTCAAGAGGGAGGGGCATGGCAATAACAATACAGGTTCCCTCCTCTGGGTCTGGTGGTCCCTCCCTTTCTTAGGTATTTCATATAGTTTTGTAGTTTTTCTGTTCGTAGTATGATGTGTGTCTATTGATGTCTTATTTTTCTGTCTTTATTTGTCTTATTTATTTTATTTTTTACTGTATTTTGGAGTCGTTGTCCTGACCTTGTCTTTTTGTGTGCCTCATTTGTATATCACCAGTTTGTCACTTTATTGCACCTAATAAAAATAAATAAATGAAAAAAAAAAGAAGCTTGTGTAGTTGAAGGTAAGTTTAGACAGGTGTGAACACGAACAACTGTTTGCATGCAGAAATCCAGGTCAGCGTGTTATACAGTGAAACAGGACACACCCACAGAGTTATTTTTATCATTCATTATTCTAATGATGGTTTGGCATTCAATGGTAACAAAGAGAGAATGACTTCAGTGTTTGTAGCATGTTGTTGTAATAACTTTAGACTGGCACAAAAAGGGAAGGACCAAACGTGGGCCGGGGGTTCCAGAAAGATGGCGTTAGGAACATAGACCCCCTTTACCCCAACAGGTTCTATCGAGGTGATGGACAAACAAAAGAGAAATGAGAGTTACTGGAACAGAGCAGGAATGGGATGGAAAAATATCACTTCCAAACACACTCAGACAAACAGAAAAGACAGAAAGCCGACTGATGGCGTTGACTCTCTGGAGACAAACAACAACCTCCTATAAAACCTCCCGACCCAGCCGAGTGTCATCGACCGTCGGCTGAGCGAAATAACTTCACTGCACTCAAAGAGTTCCTGATGAGTAAGGAAGCCTCGCATCTGACCTACTTCTTGTTCAAGCTGGACACATAATACTGCCTCATAATACTGGTCACTTCCTGTCAGCACCTGTGCTCTGCCTTTGGTCACTTCCTGTCAGCACCTATGCTCTGCCTCTGGTCACTTCCTGTCAGCACCTGTGCTCTGTCTCTGGTCACTTCCTGTGTCCCATCAGAGTCAAAGCTGTTTGTTTGCACTTCCTGACGTTGTTTCCTCCTCTCTAGATCCTCACTCGTCTTGTTTTTCATAAATATAAATGATAAAATAATCATGAGTAAATGAAAGAGAAAGTCTTTGTGGAGAGCAAAACATTTTATTACTAACACTGGAATAGTTCATTTGTATATTATTATACAGCAACTAACTGCTTTACAAAAAGAAAATGATACAGTATCACATGTATGTACAGTGTAGTAAATATACCATCTCAGATTGTACACAAAGTATTTACAGTGGTCACACATACTGCATTAAAAACCAAACTCAGGACTATTATACTCTACAGACGTGGGGGTTTGCATAACACCAAAGAAAACATGCCACATGATGACCATCTTCATCTTTACAAACCCAACACTGCTTTTTCATTAGTGCAAGTTAACCACGTGTTTCAGAGGTCACACAATCCTTATTCCTCCATTCCCACACACATCAAACACCTGCTATGCTTTTTGACCCTGCTGGGTTTCTGTAGCAGGTTCGTTTGTGATTCTGTGACGACGACGGCGATCAGGAAGTGACGAGGTGACGTTATCAACATGATCAATACTGTGAGATACCGTGTTTTTGAAAGCGAGACGTCGTCTGTGATTTTAACGATCGACAGTAACGAAAATTCATGATCGTTAAATGTTTCAGAAGACGAGACGAAAGAATCCATGAAAACTATCATACCGACTCCTCCTCCTACTGTCAGCATCACACAAACACGCTGAAACATTGGCCACGTGTTTGTCAGAACGTGACCAGGAGCTCACCTGCTAGTCTTGCACGATTGCAAACAAGAAGCGACTCCATGTTGGTTGCCGTGGATTCCAAACAGGTGTCTTATGAAAGGGAGTGCAGCTTCAGGAACAGTTACACAGTGAAAGGTTGAAGACGGAGACGATGACATCACAGTCGCTTTGTAACGACCCAAACATCCGTCGTGGTCGTCACAGGAGGTGATCTGAACCACTAAGAGGTGAAGACTTCATGCAGGACCGCGACCTCAGGGTTTATATACACGCTTCATGAGATGAGACATTGGAGTGAAACAAGGAGAGAGATACGCTGACTCAGCCGGGGACAGAAGTCATGAATCAGGTTGGGTGCAACTGAACTTCTCATCAGGTAGTCAGTGAATAAACTAGATGGTGACATGAACACTTCCAGGTGTGACACCGTGAACAAACAGGAAGTCAGAGTTGGACAACAATACTCAACTCATGGCGTGGCGTGCATAGATGGCAGGTAAGACTCTTCTGGAGGAGAAATCATCCTGCAGAGTCCTTTTGACTCTGTGATCAGATTCTGTGTTTCTGACCTGCAGGCAGCTTGAAGTGATCGATCAGTAATACTGAAGTGTCTGCTTCACATATCCTCACAGAAACACCACCTCTGAAACCCGACACATCTTGACTGATTACAATCAACGTCCGACGTTTCACATCCTCCAGGAGTCAAACCCTGTGATGATGCTTCCTCCTGGTCCCCTCCTCCTCCAAAGACAACAGTCTCCTCCTAACCCCAGTCGTCTCCTCTCCTCCTAACCCGTCGTCTCCTCCAGTCATCTCCTCCTAACCCCAGTCGTCTCCTCTCCTCCTAACCAGTCGTCTCCTCTCCTCCTAACCCCAGTCCTCTCCTCCTAAGCAGTCATCTCCTGCAGTCTTCTCCTCCTAACCCCAGTCGTCTCCTCTCCTCCTAACCCGTCGCCTCCTCTCCTCACGCAGCATTCTGAGACTCGACATGTAGAGCAGGATGAGCTGCAGACATTCTGCTGTGAACTGAATTTGAAAGGCCTAAGTTTGTGTTTGCATCAATGACGAGCTGTAGATTAAAGGAAAGATCCACCATGTCACAGTCTTACTCTGACGAGATGGAGGGTCAGTATGATGACCTGAGAGTACGACGAACTCGGAGGTCAGAGGTCAGATGTTAACGTTTGTTTACACAGATGTGACGGCGTGAGACAGCTAGCTCGGTGACGTCTCCTAAAAGCTCCTGTTGACTATTTCTTCTTCTGTGTTTTTATGACCTGAAACATTCTCCTGTGGATCTTTTCAGACTCTCAAGGTTGATTTAAAGCCGACTGTTTTATGAAGCTTAACTTTTGTTCAGAGTTTGTAAAAGAATAAAAGGTTCAAGCATCTCTGTTGATGCCGTTTCAAAGTGTCTCTCTGGTGACCCCTGTGGTCATCAGCTGTAACTGCAGGTTACTTTCAGACCTCACTGTAGACTAACGTTTGAACGTTGAGTTCTTGTCGATCATTTCAAAGAATTAAAAAAACTAAAGCCTCATTTTGATTGGACAAAGATAAAAAAAACATTTATTAATTAATAATCTGCCACATAAGAACTTTTATTATTTCCTGTTCATCTTTCAGCATTCAGAACATGAATGAGGGACGGATCAGTTTGAATGATTTAAAAGTGAATATATAAATGTGTTTCTAAGCTGCAAATTACAAACACGTTCTCCTTTAATGGCATTCTGTGATGTCATCGCTGCAGCTCACAAACTAAAGCTGGTCTGATCCTCTTTCTCCGTACATCATCATCCAAGATGTCTGCCTCATCGCAATGCAGCGAGCAGAGAGAGGGCCATGTCACCTGTACGAGGAAAAACCTCCCGGTGGACAGGAGGAGGAGGAGGAAGAGGAGGAGCTGGAAGAAGAGCAGGAGGAGGAGGAAGAGGAGGAGCTGGAGGAAGAGCAGGAGGATGAGGAGGAGGAGCTTGAGCAGGAGGATGAGGAGCTGAAGGTGGAGGAAGAGGAGGAGGAGGAGGTGGAGAGTTGAATATTATTGCCCATTTGACAGTTTTCGTTGTCACTGAGTAATCAAATTAAAAACGCTGCAGATTAAAAATGTAAATAAAAACTGATCACAGAGAGAGAGAGAGAGAGAGAGAGAGAGAGAGAGAGAGAGAGAGAGAGAGAGAGAGAGAGGTTAGGGGGAGTAACCCTTACCCAGGACTGAGAGGAGAGACAGAGACCTACAGGAGAGAAAGCACAGCTCTGACAGGAGGTGACGGAGCTGAGAGGAGAGAGAGACAGCGTGGAGATATTTACACGGCTGCTGTTGCCCTCGTCTTTGAAAAGAAGAAGGAGCAGGAGTAGAAGAAGTGTGGCTCTATCTAGCTGTACAGGATAAATACTCTCAGGCATCAGGGTATATGGATGATTGTATATCTGACGATCATTGGAGGGTGCCGGCGAGGCAGCTCGTGTCGGTCTCATGGTGATATGAACGGCTCCGCCTCCATAATTAGTACCTGTTCTTTGTCCCAGCAAGGTTTACCTTTATAAATTGTACACATTAAAAACCCTGACAAAGGCACACCATGGAGAGAACGGCAACATCTACTCAGCACTAAGGACTAGTTATACATTATCTGTCTATGTAAAATATGTACAGGGCCGAGGGGAGGGGCTTAAGTGTCATAGAGGCCCCGCCCTCTCTCAGCTGCTGCTGTCATTGGCCATCAGACTCACAGGAGTGTTTAAGGAAGGCCGAGGGACGTAAAGACAGTTTTTCAGCCACAAAACCTCCGTATCCGGACTGTTTGTGTCCGTCAGTGTGACCGTCCAGCGTCTGCATACGAGCTCGCACACGACCTCCGGACACGATTCCACAGAAGAAGAAGAACTCCTCGACCACGTGCCTCCTCAAAGGACAGCAGCATTAAATTCAAGTTCGCCCTCTCCGATATTCCTCCTCAATGCAAAATCACTCCTGCCAGAGCAACATCCGTGAAGAAGGAGGAGAAGAAGAAGACGACGATGGAGTGCAGCATGAGGCCTGGCAGGCTGGGGGCGGGGCTTAAGAGGAGGAGGCGGGCGCTGCAGGTTGTCTCCGCCCGTTCAGACGATCTTCTTAATGCTCGGTCTCTTGAAGCTGCCGGCGCTGCGCTGCTTTTGAACCTGACTGGCTGAGCCGTGGCGAGTGCGCCCCCCGGTGGACAGAGCAGAGCTGGGGGAGAGCTGGACGTTCTCCTTGTCCACACCTTCAGGGACACAAAGAGGTAAGTGAGCTCCAGCGTTTGTGAATGATAAGTTTAAAGGCATTTTGCTTATTTTTGCATTGAAACAGAAGATTTAGACTGAATAACAGCTGCCTTCAGTCATTTTTGTAGGATTTAAATATATTGT
Source organism: Labrus mixtus (assembly GCF_963584025.1). NCBI lineage: Eukaryota > Metazoa > Chordata > Actinopteri > Labriformes > Labridae > Labrus > Labrus mixtus. Next base: position 10,266,572 of record NC_083620.1, read on the forward strand.
ATCTCCAGTTTAAGCACTGATTTCATCTCCTGCGTGTTATTTAACAGGCAGCAGGGGGCGCTGCAGGACAGGCAGGGTATGCACTGACTGCAGTAACATCACTCTGAAGACAGGGGGAGTTCAAACAATAAGAATACAGATTCACTAAAGGTCAGAGAAAACATGTCTCTGATCCTGGACTCTGTGTGTGTGTGTGTGTGTGTGTGTGTGTGTGTGTGTGTGTGTGTGTGTGTGTGTAGGTGTTTGTGTGTGTGTGTGTGTGTGTGTGTGTGCGCGCGCGTGTATTTCCGTGTGCGTCTGTGTGTGACCGTGTGTGACCTGGAGAGTGCTGCGAGGTAGCCAGTGAGGTCATGGAGTTGGACAGGTTGAGGTTGGCAGTAATGCTGAGCTGGCTCTGGCTGGTGGGGGGGTAGGGGGAGGTGGGGGTCCTCAGCTGCTCCTCCCCTCGCTCCTCGTCCGCCGCAGGTAGGTAGCTGTCAATCAACGCCTCCAGGAACTTGACGATGAGCTCGGCATAGTCGGGGATCTGGGTTTGCTGCGGGGGAGGGGGAGGAGGATGATCAACACTTAACGCTCTATCAGAAGCTTTGACTTGAATTACTGTCATCAAATAAAGTTTAAATAAAGTTTTAACAATCAGAGATAGTCAGAGACTGTTTTATATTTAAAGTTCTTTACAGCTTCTACTCCGTGTGTGTATCTGTGTGTGTGAGTGTCTCTCTCTTTGTGTGTGTGTGTCTCTCTATGTGTTTGTGTGTGTGTGTGTGTGTGTGTGTCTCTCTCTCTCTTTATGTGTATGTGTGTGTGTGTCTCTCTCTTTGTGTGTGTGTGTCTCTCTATGTGTTTGTGTGTGTGTGTGTGTGTGTCTCTCTCTCTCTCTTTATGTGTGTGTGTGTGTGTGTCTCTCTCTCTCTTTATGTGTGTGTGTGTGTGTGTCTCTCTCTCTCTTTATGTGTGTGTGTGTGTGTGTCTCTCTCTCTCTTTATGTGTGTGTGTGTGTGTGTGTCTCTGTGTGTGTGTGTGTGTGTGTGTTTATATGCTCTATACATCACTACTTTAATTGGCAGGCTGGTTGTGAATCAGTGCTGTGATCGCTGAGTTGGCTGAATCCTCCCCAAGCTACAGAATGAAAAAATGAGGGGAGGGGGGGCAGAGATCAGTCATACCTTAGAGAAGGGTCCAGCAAACCTCCAGAGTCCATTAAAACCAAAGCCTGTGAAGTGAAGAGGGGGTAGATGAGGGGGGGGGGGGGCGGCGGATGATGGAGGGAGACGAGGGAGGGAGGGGAGATTGGGAGGAAATGCTTACAGAGAACAGCACAAAGGTGTTCAAAGTGTTCTTTAAATAAAGTTGTTAATTGAATGTGCAGGTGGGGGTTTTACTCTGCAGGTAGGAGGGCTGGTATGGCGGGGGCGACTCCTCGTGGTACACCACGCTCTGCACGATGCCGTGCACCGGGTTCAGCAGGTTGGTGTCCTGACACATGGACAGCACAGTGTTGATCTTTGAGTCCAGCAGGTTGTGTCTGTGGAGGACGCGCACACACACACACACACACACACACACACACACACACACACACACACACACACACACACACACACACACACACACACACACACACACACACACACACACACACACACACACACACACACACACACACACACACACACACACACACACACACACACACACACACACACACACACACACACACACACACACACACACACACACACACACACACACACACACACACACACACACACACACACACACACACACACACACAGAGAGAGAGAGAGAGAGAGAGAGGCTGTGGTTGGATAAAGTTAGACTCTGGCTCGCAGCCCGTGAGATGATACGAGTCGATGCAGATGAGTGCAGTCGATGAGAGAAGCCTCAGACTTAGTAAGCTCAGCGTGTTCATGAGCTCGTCTGTATTTAATTTAAGATCTGCAGTCTCACATCGAGGCTCAATCAGTCGACATGTTTCCATTCAACTTCCGCGTGGCTGTAATCAGCTGTGAACTAACCTAATGATTCCACTGAACAAATATTCAAAAAAGATATATTTCTTGTTCTCTTCCAGTGTGTACGCATCATTGTATCTTATCCTACCCGGAGATAAACTCATGCATTAAGTAGAATGCAGGAAGTCAGCTGATCAATGAAGGGAGGCGATTACGTTTCCAGATTTCTTTTGGAGCATCAACTCTTTTTAGACAAAGATAAAAAACTTTGACACACCTTCCTCCAATCCAGTCATTCCCTTTCAAAACACTAGGGGGCGCTGGTTGGAGCAGACGCCACACATTTAGAGGCTGCAGTCCTCAGCACAGCGGTCACAGGTTCGAGTCGACACTTTCAGTAAAAGCTTGCGTTATATTTTTACTCACTTTCAACTTAAACTAGGTTAACTGGAGACTCTAAATTCCCTGTAGGAGTGAATGTGAGTGTGGCTGGTTGTCTGTCTCTATATGTCAGCTCTGTGATTGGCTGGTGAACGGTCCAGGGTGTAACCCCGCCTCTAACCCACTGGGGATCAGCTCCAGCCGCCTTCGTCCCCAAATAGGAAAAGCGGTTTAGATGACGAATGGATGGAGTCAGAGACTGAATATTATTTTTCATGCTTCCTGGCGTTTCAGCCGGACTTTCCCTCCTGGTAACATTTCCTGTGGAGTCCATGAGGAAACGCAGCAGGAAACATTCAGGAACATTCACTTTGAAATCTCGTGACGGATGTGATCGATCGTCAACATTTGACATTACCGAACCGTTCTGAACACAAAGACTCTTCATGCATGACCAGCAGAGAACCAGTGGCTGAACATTCATCAGAGGTTACAAACACATTCATACGTGTGAACTTACACAACGGGGAAAACCTTGGGGAAGACGACACTGGCTTCAGCCAGGTACTCGTACAGGATCCTCTGGTCGAAGTCGTCCGTGGTGTATTTGACCTGCGTGGCCTAAGAGCGAGCACAGTCCGTCAGTGGGAATGTCAAAATAAAAGCCCCTGATTGTTTTTGTACCAGTCATGTGACTCACCAGCACAGTGAGCAGCAGAGCCTGGATCTTGGGGTCGGTCAGAACCTCCTCGTCCAGCAGCACGTTGGACTCAGACACGGATACTTTACGGAGGTGAGAGTTTCCCATTCTTTGAGTCTCTGTGAGTCAAACATAATCATTAAATATCTGCATCATGTGAGAAGTTCTGGAAGAGGAAAGGTGGATTTCTTCTTCCTCTCTCACCGATCTCGTAGTCGTTCTCAGCGACCCGCCTCATCTTTGGAGGCGTGGTCATACCGGACTCCATCTCCGGTCTCTTTGGTGCTTTAGAGTCTGAAATGAGGTGGTCGAAGCTCTTCCTGGTGCCTGAGGAACAAATAATCATATTCATAAAATGTGGCTTTGATAAGAAATCATGCTCTCCATCAAATGTCACAAAGTCGTACCCAGCAGCTTCTTAGTGTTGGCCTGGGACGGCTGACCCATGTCCAGGCTCATGGACTTGCGTGTTCGAGGGCTGATCTGACCCACCGTGGGGTAGTGATGAGCGGACAGGTAGCGCTCTGAAGCCTGAGGAGACGCCCAGGGCTGGGTCTCTCGCAGGGTCCTGAAAGGAGGGGCAAAGGTCAGAAATTACAGGGTCCGTACAAGGTCGGGTATTAGACTTTTTAAATTTGTGTTTGTTGAACGGGGGTCCGGTCGATTGTTTCTGAAAAAAGTAGAGTAGAAAAGTTCGATCTGAAGGAGATTGTGAGATCTGTTCATAGAGATAAATAAAGAGTCCTGAGATTCTAACCCTGACCCATTCCAAAGTCAGGTGGATTATGTATCTTTACAAAGACTCTCTCAGAATACGGTCCTTAATAATCTCCAGGTCCACAGTGTTGGTGGGCTCACCTGCAGCTGGGGTCTGAGACGTGACTGGAGTAGGTGTCCATTGGTACTGGGTCCATGGAGAGGTCAGAGATCAGCAGAGACTTTCTGTGTTTGAGGCTGCAGCGACTCCGGACCTCCTCAGAGACCGTGAGCAGAGCTGAAACCAAAAAGAAGGAGAAGAAGAGGAAGGTCATCAAGGCCCCCGAAAATCCAGAACTAAGAACCCCCCCCCCACAAAGACAGGACATGGATCTGGAACAGCTTCATTACTCTCTCTTTAATATTACGCTCTGGTTACTCTTTAACGGGATCCCCTGAATGAACAAGTGATCATATCAATAAAAGAGAAGATGCTAGGTGTCTCTACGGGTCTTTCTTACCTGCCAGGTAAGCCACACTGTGGATGTTGACCTCAAACTTGTCACACTTGAGATGTTTGCTGATGAGAGCCAACAGAGTGTGCAGGATCCTCACCGTCCTGGCTACAGTGGTGGCTGACGGGTGTCTGTAACCTGCAGAGGCACGATGCGACCGTGAGTGAGACTTTACATCATGAAGCAAACATCTGAGTGAACACACTTTCACATGTCTCACCTTTGAGCAGGTGTCCCACCAGGGCAAAGTTAAAGTTAGCGCTGAAGTTGAGGCCCACAAAGTGATCCATCTGCTTACAGTGCCACTCTAAAGGACGCCTGATCTCCATGAACACCTCCTCTGGACTCTGAGGAGCAGCAGGAGGGGAGAGAGGAGGAGGAGTGAGAGGAGGGGGCGAGAGAGGAGGAGGGGAGAAGACGACAGAGGAGGAGGGGAGAGAGGAGGAGGAGGGGAGAGGAAGAGAGAGAGGAGGAGGGGAGAGAGAGGAGAGAGAGGAGAGAGAGAGGAGGAGAGAGAGGAGGAGGAGGGGAGAGAGAGGAGGAGAGAGAGAGGAGGAGGAGGGGAGAGAGAGGAGGAGAGAGAGAGGAGGAGGGGAGAGAGGAGGAGAGGAGGAGGGGAGAGATAGGAGGAGAGAGAGAGGAGGAAGAGAGAGAACGGTTACTTCTCGTACACAGCAGAACTTTGATAGTTGGAGTTTAAATAAACATGTTTCTAAAATAACGCTCCTATGTGTTTACAGATCAGTTCTTACATCATGTGGATTTACTACATTCATTTACATATACTATATATAATTAGATGATTTTTATGACATTTTAAACCTGCGTTTATAAACATCCATAGGCGTGCATGTGATGCTGAAATAAAAACATTTAATCTCCAACGTTTTGCTTCTTCTGAAATGAATGATTATTAGTTTAATCTCGTGCTTTTTTGTCCCTTCAGAAGCACTGTTGATAATACTCTCCATAGTCTCAGTGATGGAAAGTTTGTTAGGAAAGCGTAAACGTGTGTGTGTGTGTATGTGTGGTACCTTGTCATTAAACACTCTCATGGTGTCCAGAGTGTGGAGGTTCTGCTCCAGCAGGGCGGTACCTGCAGAGTAGAGGTTCACCTCGTCCAGCTGCAGCACGGCCACCGCAACCCAGAACAGAGCTTTGTGCATGGGAGACTCCTGCGCACACACACACACACACACACACACACACACACACACACACACACACACACACACACACACACACACACACACACACACACACACACACACACACACACACACACACACACACACACACACACACACACACACACACACACACACACACACACACACACACACACACACACACAGATTAAGCAATGTTGTTGTTGTGTACATCATCAGGATGTTCGTAATGTGCATAGGTGTGACGTCATGTTTGACTGTTTTTTTTACCTTGCTGAGTAAAGGCTGCAGTTTGGTCAGAGCTATGACCGTGGCCTCGATCAACACCTGGCTGTTATAATTATCAGGACCCTTCAGACAGCTCTCCAGACCCTGAGGAGGAGGAGGGGAGAAAGAGAGGAGGAGGAGAGAGAGGAGGAGAGAGGAGGAGGAGAGAGAGGAGGAGGAGAGAGAGGAGGAGGAGAGAGAGAGAGGAGGAGAGAGAGGAGGAGGAGAGAGAGGAGGAGGAGAGAGAGAGAGGAGGAGAGAGAGGAGGAGGAGAGAGAGAGGAGGAGAGAGAGAGAGAGGAGGAGAGAGAGGGTCAGAGTCTGACTAGTTAACTGTTCATTTAGGTTTGTTCTGCTCTGACGTTAACTCAGAGATCAGCTGATCTCACAGACGACATCATTGTAACTCAAAGATGTCGTCCGTGAGCCCACAGGCTCTAGAGGGGATGATCTTGAGGTGTTCTCCTCACCCGGTCGATGCTGAGCAGAGGGCTGGCCTTGCTGAGGATCCTGATGATCTGTTTGATCTGACCGTGACTCACTCTCTTACTGATGCAGCCGAACACCACCAGAGCTCTGGGCTGCAGGGACGGGTTGTACTGGAACGCAAACCTACACACACACACACACACACACACACACACACACACACGTGTTCAAAGTGCACGTTGACATCATGAACATATGAAGATCATAGACGGAGGAGGGGGGGGTTCATACTTCTGTGCCAGCTCGGTCCACTGGTCTAACCACTTGCAGGCTGGGATGTCCCTCATACACGCCTGGAGGAGAGAAACACAGGTAAATAATAAATATATTAATATTCGCCTGGTGCTGAGATGAGGGACACATTGGTGGATTCATGTGGGAGCAGAAGTCAGAGCAGTCAGCTGCTGGACGGCGTCCTGAGTTAGCGCAGTAAAGGCTGAATCTACTTTGAACGAGGCGTACGCGTAGACCCCCGGATGGTCAGAACGGAGATGTTCCCATACTTGCCTGTACAACGCATGTTACTGGAGGATTCCTCTAGAGGGAGCACCACATAAATCAGAGATTCTGTGATGTGAACAAAGATGTAACGACTGTAGTTTGAGTCTCAATCGATTCACTTTTCTGTCACGCTCTCGCCGTTGTTGTAACGGTTCTCTGGTGTCTCCGATGTTGCAACATCTGGTCTCATCACCGACCCTAAACTGCCCCTAGTGGTTATAGGCATATTGCATCAGGCAGAAGCTTATCGTTGATTTCTGAGTACGTATACAAATAACACTCCAAACCTCCACGTGATATGCGAGGCTGATGTCATGCGTTGGCGTGGTTAAAAGCGGGTATACACAGGGCTTAATGCTCCCCGTACAAACGCTCGATGGCGGTGATGTTAGTCATTGAGAAGTCTTTGTGTGTAATAAGAGTTAGTCTGCTGACCTCCATGATCTCCAGTAAGGCCTCGGTGACGGTCTCCAGGGACGACAGGGCAAACGTCTCCCTCTCGTACGAGCCTGGAGAGAAGGAACGGTCTCTGTAGCTGGAGCGGAAGGCAATGACAGCGGCCGACTTGACTTTGCTGATGCCGAACAGAAGGTAAAACTTTGGCAGAGAGAACTCGGTCAGACTCAGCCTCAGGACCTGCTTAGTCTCCTCTGAAAACACAACATCAACATTTACTGTCAATAAACACACACACCTTTACAAACGTCCTAACCCGTGTGTGCGTTCACTGTGGTGTGTATGTGTGTGTGTGTGTGTGTGTGTGTGTGTTTTTCCTGCTGTTATGCAAACTAGCTTAGCATAGGACAACTTCCTGTAAGAGCACCCACCTCCATCTGTGGAGAGCATTAGAGTTTCCTTCTACTTTGAACATTTCTCCCTCATGGAGGACATCATTCAAAGTTTCTTGTCTCTTTGTCTGCACAGGTTTTAGACATTTGAGATGTGTTTTTAGAAACAGTCCATCTTACTGCGATGTTCTCTTTTACTTTATCGGTCAAAGCGAGGCGTGAATATTCATTCCCGTCTCTTCATATGCAGCAAAAGGCTCCTTTACTTCCTATGTTACTTAAACTCCAGGAGCTTTAGAGAAACTGATAAACCAAAGAGATAGTTTGGTAAGGTCACAGATTCAAAGTTGGAAACAGTTCAACCCTTTAGCTTCACTCATTAGGAAAAAGAAATGTGAACTTGTAAAAATCAGATCGGTAACAGACTGAAAGAAGTCCTCACCGCTGAAGTTGAGCTGCGAGCAGGTGCACAGGGAGTGAATGATGTTGATGACCAAACCATGGGTGGAGGCCCTGAGGGAGAGCGGCCCGGTGGCCACCAGCAAGGTCACCACGTGGAACAGGTACGGCAGGTGAGCCGCCACGTCCAGCGAGTTGTTGAAGGACAGCATGAGCATGTAGCGGGCCAAGATGGCGATGTCGTCCCACATCAGGTGCTGCTCCAGCGTGGGCGTGGGGGACAGACACGTCTTGTCTATGATCTTACACATCCGACCAATCACCTGCCGCGGAGAGTTAAAGAGAAGTCAGACAGGAAACTGTTATGGTGAAGTTCAAGATAAGTGGCCGTGAAGGAGGCTCTCGTCCATCTCATGAAGTCATCAGTGAGTGAAGAACACTTTCTGGAACTTCACAGGGTCCAGATTGTTGGGACCAGACTTCAACATAGCATGTTTCCTTAATGTCTGATCAGATAGTAAGCTCACTTTATATTCTCACTCACTACACATCTCACGGATTGGACCTTTGAGACCGTTTCATTTTAACTGAAAAAGTGTTGAAGTATTGAAAATGTTAACCTTAAAGAGGAAATCTGAGCACAATGCACGGCTCCACAGAGCTTCTGACTGGTGGTTTCTGGTCAGACATGGAGCTCATACAGACCATAATATGTTTGTGCTTACAGACGTTTATTCTGCTCTGGGTGACACAGAGTTCAAGAGGCTCGGACAAGGCTGCTTTGTTTTCAGCAGGCTGTCCTGCCATGACATCAGACTATGATGTATGACGATAACAACACAGAGACAACAAGAGTCAAGTATGCTCACACAGACATGGTCACCTCTTGTTCCTGTGATATCTTAAATATGATCCACTTTGAACACCTTAGCATCACAGATGGTTCAGCACTCCAACGTTAGACTCAGACTGTGTCTTCTTCATCAACAACCTTCACAATGGTCCCCATTCAGAGGCGAGCTGCTGTCTGCCATAATAGGAGCCAGGGCTTGGCTTTTCTATTGTGTCTGTCCGTCCGTCTCTGTATGTATGATGAGTTTGTGTTTGTGACGGTCCAGAGCTCACAGATGATGGATGGTGTCAGGATGACTTTGTCTCTTTGGATACTCTGAGTCAGGACCGACTTTCAGCTTCGGATTTATTCTCAACCATTTCAAAGTAAGTCAATCAAAAATATACTTTTATATCTGCTTCTGTTCATCCTGACGCTCTGATCCTTTAGAATCTATAAAAAACTCAAAATCTTCTTCTATAAATGTCTTCTATGTAAAATATACACAATCATCTTTGTCAATAACTCAAACTCACATCAAGTGTAAAGGTGTAACAAAGTCCTACGAGTATGTTTCACACTGAAGGCTCTGTGTGCTGCCTTCATAACTACAAACCCTGAACCCTCATGAAGCAGCAGAGTTTTACAGACTAAATGTGACCTTTTAGTTCACAGCGGGAGGTCAGACTCAGAGAGCTGATCGGGACAAACACCAGGAAATCAGAGTGTCTTCCTTATTTATTTGATTTACTGTTTAACACAAACGTCCAGCATCCATAGACTGGAGACCAGTATAAACTCAGTCTGACCTTACTGGAGACCAGTATAAATTCAGTCTGACCTTACCGGAGACCAGTATAAACCCAGTCTGACCTTACCGGAGACCAGTATAAACTCAGTCTGACCTTACCGGAGACCAGTATAAACTCAGTCTGACCTTACCGGAGACCAGTATAAACCCAGTCTGACCTTACCGGAGACCAGTATAAACCCAGTCTGACCTTACCGGAGACCAGTATAAACTCAGTCTGACCTTACCGGAGACCAGTATAAACCCAGTCTGACCTTACTGGAGACCAGTATAAACTCAGTCTGACCTTACTGGAGACCAGTATAAACTCAGTCTGACCTTACCGGAGACCAGTATAAACTCAGTCTGACCTTACCTGAGACCAGTATAAACCCAGTCTGACCTTACCGGAGACCAGTATAAACTCAGTCTGACCTTACAGGAGACCAGTATAAACTCAGTCTCACCTTACTGGAGACCAGTATAAACTCTGACCTTACTGGAGACCAGTATAAACTCTGACCTTACCGGAGACCAGTATAAACCCAGTCTGACCTTACCGGAGACCAGTATAAACTCAGTCTGACCTTACCGGAGACCAGTATAAACTCAGTCTGACCTTACCGGAGACCAGTATAAACCCAGTCTGACCTTACCGGAGACCAGTATAAACTCAGTCTGACCTTACCGGAGACCAGTATAAACTCAGTCTGACCTTACCGGAGACCAGTATAAACCCAGTCTGACCTTACCGGAGACCAGTATAAACTCAGTCTGACCTTACAGGAGACCAGTATAAACTCAGTCTCACCTTACTGGAGACCAGTATAAACTCTGACCTTACTGGAGACCAGTATAAACTCAGTCTGACCTTACCGGAGACCAGTATAAACCCAGTCTGACCTTACCGGAGACCAGTATAAACTCAGTCTGACCTTACAGGAGACCAGTATAAACTCAGTCTCACCTTACTGGAGACCAGTATAAACTCTGACCTTACTGGAGACCAGTATAAACTCAGTCTGACCTTACCGGAGACCAGTATAAACTCAGTCTGACCTTACCGGAGACCAGTATAAACCCAGTCTGACCTTACCGGAGACCAGTATAAACTCAGTCTGACCTTACCGGAGACCAGTATAAACTCAGTCTGACCTTACAGGAGACCAGTATAAACTCAGTCTCACCTTACTGGAGACCAGTATAAACTCTGACCTTACTGGAGACCAGTATAAACTCAGTCTGACCTTACTGGAGACCAGTATAGACTCAGTCTGACCTTTCTGGAGACCAGTATAGACTCAGTCTGACCTTACTGGAGACCAGTATAGACTCAGTCTGACCTTACTGGAGACCAGTATAGACTCAGTCTGACCTTACTGGACACCAGTATAAACTCAGTCTGACCTTACTGGACACCAGTATAGACCCAGTCTGACCTTACTGGAGACCAGTATAAACTCAGTCTGACCTTACTGGACACCAGTATAAACTCAGTCTCACCTTACTGGAGACCAGTATAGACTCAGTCTCACCTTACTGGAGACCAGTATAGACTCAGTCTCACCTTACTGGAGACCAGTTTGACGTTCCCTGAAGCCAGAGCCACTGCGGTGTCGGCCATGACCTCGGCTTTAATGGAGCCCAGTCCTCCGGTGGCGCTGGTTTTTATGAAGCTGTCAAGCACCACGTCCAGCAGGTCCGTTATCTGAGGACACACAGAGGTTAAATACACATCAGGGTTTTTAAGTTTGAAACCTGGAGGTGTAATGGACTCACCTGGCCCAGGCTGCCCCAGATCTTAGCCTGGATGGAGGGGTACATCTGCTTCTCATTGATTGTCATGGTGATGAGTTTGTCCAAAATGGCGGTGACACGCTGGCGCTTGGCGTCGTCGTTGTGTTTGCAGAAGCGGACCAGGTTGAGCAGCCACGGCGTCATGTACTCCAGACAGAGGTGCTTCAGCTCGATACCTGAAACAGGAAGTAGCTTTAACAAACCTAAAGCAGGGCTGTTTAGAGGTGGTTCATCTGTACACCCTAACCACATGTTTTTAACATGTTTTATCTCTAAACGACCACAGACCTCAGTTTTTAAATGTGGTTTTAAAAATGTTTTATATAAGTGAGATCATGTCTACCAGGCGCTCTGTCCACAAGAACTTACTGGATTTGCTGAAGCCTGAGATGCACTCCTCCAGAAACTCCAGGGTCAGGTGGGGCTCGTTGGCAGCCAGAGTCTTACTGATGGAGACGATGAAGAGGGTGTTGTTGGCCGGGATGCAGAGGCCGGACGTCTCCAACAGCTGACCCTCGATCTTCAGGTTGAAGGTGCAGGTCAGAGCACAGAGCAGGTTGTACGCTGCAGACCTGGACGTGTGAGGGATGATGAACAAGAGGAATTAGAGAAAGAGAAGTGAAGCAAGGGAGTTGAATGATTCCTCAAATATCTTTTAGAGCTTGTGTTTCATCATCTCCCTCTGCCCACAGGTCTGCACCGTTTAACCAAACACAGTTATTTTGACATTTTTAGTTTATGAAAAAAACAGAACACATTTCAAAAGTTGGAACCTAAAACTCCTGATACAACCCCCCCATCCCTCCAAACTAAGGACCTTTCTTAAAATAAGAGTGCATTTGAAGTTCGGATAACTTCCCCTTCCTTTATTAGATTGGGGCTCCAACTGGCCCATACAGCGTGTGAGCATGATTCAGAGGCTGACACCAAACTTAAATCAGACAACAACATGGATGTGATTTTATTTAACACGTGTGTCAAAAGGAGCCCCACCTGTTCCGTCATACTGGGATAGAGAAAGCACTGACCTGAGGCTGGGGTCCGAGCTGCCCAGGTTCAGCAGAGCAATGTTGAGCAGAGTCCCGGGGACGTCTTTGGGTCGGATCTTGGTGTGCTGTGGGATGGAGTCTGGCTGCGACAACTCCCAGCGTGTCCGGATGTGGATGATAGACTGGACAATGGCGTCGCACTCCTGGTGCATGAATGTGAGCGGCGTGCCCTGATTGGCCATGGTGAGGGTGAACTGGCTCTCATCCACCAGGCAAATCTCTTCGATCTCTGAGGCATAGTAGACATCGTTAAGGAAGACGGGCTGGCCGAGGACGCGGGTCCGCTCGGCTGAGGTCACCTGAACTGCCGTCGAGCCCACCTGAGCAGCAAGAAAATAAACAGTGTGACAGGAAACCAAAGGTTCATTTTGTTTTTATGATACTCTTGACCTCTACCTAACTCATCCTTTCATTACGTTTGTTCCAGAAGGACAGCAGGAGCGTTGAGAAGCGAGATTCATGGATTCACGGAAAATGTAAACAAATATTTTCTGGTGGATTCAAAGAACAGGAAAACATGAATCTGTGTCATCTGTGATCAGTGTCGGGATTCTCTAGAAGCCCTGATGTTGCATCAGAAACAGGCCGGCAATGGGGGCGCTAGTGGTCTATCGGTTAGGTTGCCCTACATGTGCAGAGGTTATAGTCCGAACACAAGTTAAGGGTCCAGCACTTCTTAGTCACATGTCAGGGAAAGTTATCAGTCATCCAGGTTATGGTAGTTCAAGGTTCAATCCCACACACAACTGGTTGATGGAGAGATGAAACATCTTCAAAAACTTAAACAAAGTTCACTTTAGATTCAATTTAAACCTTTGAGAACCAAGAGTAACGGCTGCATCCTCACCTTTATGGAGACCTTGGTGTCTTTGTGGGCCAGCTTGAGGGCATTGTGGAACACCTTGAGGTCTTCCTCCAGGGTCAGCGTGGCTGCAGGCAGCTTCTGTTGGTCTGGCTCGATGTGCTCGGCCAGTTTAGCCGGAAAGTCGATGAACTGGAGCCGTTTGCTGCCCTTCAGCCCCGTCAGCAGCCTCTCATGGTACTTAGTGTACTCCCTCACCCACGTGTTGCAGTTGTACACATACACAGCTGCAACATTTTCATAGGCAAAACCGGGAAAGACCACAAACCATTTGGACAGGAAGTCCGTCTTGAAGCGATTGCTGGGTCCCACGTGGGTTAGGTCGACCACTATCTCGTAGGGTTTGGCGTAGTAGGGTTTGAGGGTGAGCAGGACGTGGTAGATGAGCAGGTCTCCATTAATCTGGCCGGTTTTGAACCTGAAGAGAGGAGACAAATCAGAAACAGGTCAAACTCGTGTTCAGCCTTAATGATGTCATTATCTTTCTGCAGTTATGATCCATTATTTGGGTTTGGGGTTCGTTAAAACATAATTTATATCACGAGTTAAGGAGTTAAAGCTGTTTGTGATTCTGAGATTCTGAACTTTCTTTTCTCTCTTTTCTTGTTAGAGCTCCTCGTATCTGTGGTATCAGACCACAAGCCCTGAAATAACCAGACCAGCGATAGACCCATAAAGGGGGTCAGGAAGTGAGCTCAGAGCGTATCAAGAGGTCGACTGCAACAGTTGTCCCACGGCATCCTCCAACAAAGACCAAAGAACTAGACTACTTCAGGTAAGCCGCTGAAGAAATGTAGAAAATACTGTTTGTTTATGAGCACATTAGAAAATAATCATGTTCCTAAGTACTGAACTTCATTGGAAGATCAACTCTCTTCTTGTGTTGGCACAGATGGAAGTACCTGAGCTGCATCATCTTAGTTAGAGCAATCAGGTTTATTTTAATGTGAAGTTACAGGCTTGAAGTGATGGATGGAGGATTTGAATACTACTTACTGTTTCTTTATTTCAGGTCATGATGGAAAGCACAAGAACCTTTTGTCTGTTTCTGCTGATCAACCAGCTGACACTCTGTCCTACCCATGCAGACCATTCAACCACACTGCTGTACTCCTCGGCAGCAAAAGATCAAGGTGGGACTTCAACCCCTGCTTCGGGTCCCAACTTCACCACCATCGACCACCCAAACTATTTTGATACAGACACAAACGGCACCCGAGCTGACTGCCTAATCGACACTGAGATGGGTCTTATTGCTTTGGGTTGTGCAGGGGGGCTGATTGTCTGTCTGCTGGTAACCACAGTGGTACTGGCATGTCAGGTCTGGCACCTTCAGCACCGGGTGCATGTCCCAAGAACCTCAAGGTCCAACCTGGACTTGGTGGGCAGTGCGAGCTACTGGGGCGACGACCGTCCTGAGGCTCAAGGACTGATCGGTCCGTGTGATGCCAGCGTAATGCTTGAGGAGGTGAGATCAGACAGCAAGGAGGAGGAAGAGAGTCAGGCTGAAATACAAGAAGAAGGCGGAGCCGCAGCGATGGCTTTCAATCTTGAAGATAAGGCCGGTCAGATGCAAAGCTCTAGCTCCAGGGACTCCTGTCTGGAGATTCCCAGAGATCTTGAGGACATGCCCCTTGTTGTGTGAGGAGGTAACCCCAACTCGGAGAGACCAGCGCACCCAAAATCTTCCATCGAGACAAAAAGCAGCCAATTCAGCTGATGTGTTGTGGTAGCAGGTTCTTCTTCTTTCCAGTTTATGACAACTCACAAAAAGTTAACTTTAATGTCAGTAAGATATCGCACTGCCTGGGCATCGATCTCAAGTTAGATTACTGGTGCCAACACATAACCCATCAGGACCGTTTTTGAATCCTTTCCTTTGAGAAATATAAAAAAAATTGAAAAAAACGTGTGACTGATGTTAGCTAAAGACCCATAAATATTTGTCATATGAAAAGCCATTTTGAAGGGCGGTGACTCAACAAAGACGCCAGCTCGTTTACATCAAATGCTGTACCCAATAACAGACAGTCAGCACTTTAAGCCCAACCCCCAAATGTTATTTACACCTTGGACCGACCCTAAACAGGAACACGAGTTCTACCAAAAGTTCTTGTTTCTCGGGGTGTTTTTGTGGTGGAAATGCGACTTAAACAAGTTTATCATTCTGATGATACTAGAGAACGTGTTGGGGTAAAGAGCCAGTCCCAGTCTTTTGTACATTTCCCATGTGTGTAGCTTAATGTGGAATTTATTCAAATCTCTAAACTGGGCTGTAAAAGACGACGCAGCAGAGAGGTCTAAAGCCAAGAGGACAGAATTAAAGAGGTTCATTGACTGTACATGATTCTCTACATATGTGATCCCACTTACTTCATAAATCTTTAATTTAGTGAAGCTAATGATTTATCAGACAGAGTGATGGGAGACCTCCAGCAGCTGCTGAAGCCACGTTCAGATGACGCTCGTTAAGTTTGGTACACGTTCTACTAACTGTTCAAATAAATCCTTGTTGAATTCTGCTTCTGACTTTTCACAGTGTAAGGCTTACTCCATACCTTCTTAATATTTCTGTTATTACATAACTATTGTGCAAAAGAAAAGGAGCCTGCTTTTAATAAACTGATTTGCTTTTTGTCAATATCTGTTCATTATTCACGTCACATCCTACATTTCTATCAGCTTCTCTCACATGTTTGTGTGCAGTAAAATAGTAAAAAATAATCGACCAGGGGTGAGCGACGACCCCGCAAATAAATAAATATGGAAATAAATAAATGTAGAAATGAATAAATGTGGAAATAAATTTAAGACATTTAATTATTCATGTCCCATTTATTTATTCCAGTATTTATTTATTTATACTTTTGTCAGATCTCATCCTCCACAGCAGGGATGTACACTCTCTCACTCTCTCTCTCACTCTCTCTCTCTCTCTCTCTCTCTCTCTGGTTGTCATCACATTTCCTGTAAGTGAAGCAAGGCTCAACATTTCCTCAGAGAAACCTTCCATGACTTTAGTTCCTTCTTTTATTCGAGGTACGTCTCAACAGAGAGACGACGGCAAAGTATCAAAGGTTTTTTTCTTTGATACATCCATTTTTAAACGACATACCGAACAAGAGGCCGTCTGGTTCAAGTCAACGGTGAGTCACATTTCATACATGGAGGGCTCTAGTGTCCCCGTACACTGTGTTAAATAGCCGAGGATCTATGAATGGACTTTAATACTGTATTCTTTTCATTTAGTTTATCTAATGTCACCTTAGAGTACAGCGGGCTTCAACTCTATTGTTTTAGAAATGACACATTCTATGAAGAAGATGGAACTGTTGCGTCTGGTATTAACAACACAGATGTCTCATTATCACCAGGTATCAGTCTGACTCAGGTGCCATTTTACTCTTTTACTCATTATTAACACACTTATTCATTTGTGAGGAAAATAATCTGCAGATAAGACCGTCTTGAATCTTTTGTGACTTCAAAGTGACATTTAGAGGAAGTGATGCAGCAGAAGTTACATTTCACAACAGCGTCACAATCGAACCATCAAACCCTCTGAAAAGGACATTGCCTCACATTCTATGCTCTTCATCTCTTACAGAATCATTTCCGTTGCTTTGGCAACAAAGAGTCAACAAACCAGCCGAGGACGAGGGGAAATGAGGACCATGATGACCATGGATGTCTTAAGGTTTATCTTTGTATTGCTGTTGTCACTGACGGCGAGCAGGCCCTCCAGCCAGAATCCTAACGCCACCGATGTGATGATTCACAACCAGTCAACCAAAGAGGAGGCATCCAACTCAAATCCACCTTCAGTGGTTTCAGGTCTCATCACACAGGCTACCATGATTAATGAAACGACTACAAAACCCAGTGATACACCTTTACTGCAAACAACTCCAACCACACCTCTTTCACCAAATACTCCAACAACAGCAACCCGTTCCCAATCATTTCAGCCCGAAAGCTCCACAATGGGCATGAAGTCCATGACGCCAGCAACAACAGCAGTGACCAGTGAAGCCAGCAACCCAACCATGACCACAAGGGTACCTCCAACGCTTAGCGGCTCCACCCAAAGCCAAGACACAGGAAATACGACAACCTCCAAATTCACCAGGGAGAAAACCACCGAATCATCTTCACCCCCCGCACAGTCTACAAATCTTATTTCTACAACCGTATCTACTGAGTCTCAAAGCACAGTCCCTGGTGCTACAGAGTCTACAGGTCTGTTCAAAACTTCAAAAGCAACAACAAAGACCCCATTCATCCACACGACAAATACAAGACAAGACCCCCCCATAAAGCAATCAGGCAACAGTAAAGCTGTTGCAGGGATAATTGGCGGGGCGCTGGTACTGATGATGGTAGGATTCCTGGTCATCTACATTAAGAAACGGAAGCTTCAGAGTCATCAGATAACAACCAAAGACTGGGCCGGACCATCACCATTTCTAGAGGGGGGAGATGACAACGGTCAAGTGACACAGAGGTCATCAAACCGGATTTCTCTGTCCAGCTTCCTGCCTCAGAGGTTGTCCAAAAGGTTGTCCTTGCTCCCAGAAACAGACGAGGAGTTGGAGGACATGGTGCCGGGCTCAACGTTCAGAGACAAGAATCAAGGGAGTACCTTTGGTCGAGAGGTGAATGGAAATGATAAAGAAACCAACGGGATGGCTGGAGGTAACGTAGAGACTACAACGACAGGAGGCCCTCAAGACACTGTTGAAAACTCAGAGTCCTCTTCACAAACCCAAGACCCACTGACCACAAACGACAATTCAGGAGATGCCAAACTCAGTCAAGACCCTCCTGCAAGTCCAACTGCTCTATCTGGTGCTGGGGAAAATCTTCCAGAACCCCCCCCCCCCCCCCCCAATAATGGGCAACCTTCACTGAACTGACTCCCCAACCCCCACAATGAATTCACTTCACTGTTTTTAAGAAGCAACAACTGTGACAGACAACACAGGAAGATGAGTCACTTCAAGAAGTGATGTTTATCTTGGCTTTCACTGCAGTAAATAAACCTGTATATGTACGGTCTTTGAGATATGAGATCTCTGAATCCTCTGGATCTGTACATGGACCACCACCATCTTCAACAAACCAAATGATATGGTGCTCTTGTTTAAAGTTCCAGTGGAGCTCAGAGACTCTAAATACTTGATTGTTGAAGCTGTTCTGGTGCCCCATGTCTTACTCTGTACACGTGAGTCTCTGAAACTCGGTAATGCGGCGTGTCCAGCTATTTTTATATAGCTAGTTTTACTCTCTCTCTCTCTCTCTCTCTATAGCTAGAGTTACACTTAGAAACAACATCACAGACTGTTGGTGCACACACTTCCTCTGTTGTACTAAAAGAAGTGTGGGCACCGCCATTATTAAACAAAAACCACTGGCACTGGACTGTCACCACACCCTCCATCTTCCTCAGACTCAGCACTTTGTTAGCTTCCAGCTGACAGAAATGGAAGACTTGTATGTGTCTTTGGAAGACAGTGAAACACACTTTAACAGAGTGATTGTTTCCATGATGGATTCACTCTGGACTGCTGGTCTAAATATCTAGAACAACCTGGAGTAAATCAGCTGTAACAAACATGTGCAAAGTTAGATGAAATGATGTGAAAATGTTCAAGCAGCTTGAGAAGCATTTTAAAAAAAAACTGCCATCGAGTGTAATTCAGATTCTAGTAATTTAAACATTTAAATGGGGGGGGGGGGGGGGGGTTGTTGTGTATCGCTGAGCTTCTTTAATCAGCTTTAAATTACTTTAGACTCAAACTTTCTCACTCTTGTTCTTCCACTTAAGCTTACATCTTTGAGATGACCCTTATGCTTCCAGTAACCATGGCAACAATCTTCACAATAAGCTTAGTCAGGTGTCATTCTGAAGTAAAAACTCATCCCAACACGCCACATATGAGAAACACGTTATTCTTCCACAGATGAAACATGATTAGTGATGTGCCGTTGAGTCATGACGGAGAAGGAGAAATGTGGATTTCACTGCTCGCCTTGTTGCTTTGAGAGTTGGTAATAATAAAGATTTTCTGTAAAACTATATTTGTTCACTTCTCTTTGACAGTTCAAGAGCAGGAAACCGCGTGAGTTTGGTTTCCGCTGCACATTTCCAGGCAGCTGAGCTTGTGGTTTTTGGATGTCACTTTTAAAACCAAACTATTTCCACACAATTCCATCAGCTGAGAACACCTGGAATAGATTTCAATACTTAAATATTAAAATGTGGCTCATTAATGACAGTATCCTCCTAAAGCTTATTCAGCCAATCACAGCCTGAGTCAATGCACCCCTAAGGCTAACCTCACAGCAACACGAGCTACACCTGTTTCACACTCTGATCCATCCTGTTAATATGAAACATGTGAGACTCTTTATAACAAAAAACTCACCTCACCTGTCCTGAGGTGCAGGAGACACACTCTAGTGGACACTGGAAGAACTGCAGCTATAAGGTTTGACATTTTAACATGGGGCTCTATGGGGACTAACACACTGCAGGAGACACACTCTAGTGGACACTGGAGGAAATGCAGTTTTTGGTGTGCTAATGCTTTTTTGTAGTTTCATCATATCAAAGACTCTGCAGCACTGCATAAATCCCAACAACCAAATTTTACACAACCATTTAAGTGAAGAAGTTAGCCTTGAGTTATTTCTATTTGCTGTGAACCAAAATAATGAACTGAAAGCGTCTTAAAAAAATTGAATGGTTTAAGTGACACCTTTCACCTCAAACAGATAATTTATCTTTTCCTAAAATCAAGTGTTTTTAAGGGTGTATAAGAATGCATTAGCAAGAGAGAGAGAGAGATAGAGAGCTCCTTATAGGCATGCTGTAGTCAGCACACACACACACACACACACATCAGCTTCAGCTTGCTTCATCAGCAGCAGAGTGGGCTGGCGCTCTGCTGCAGCTCTCTCCTCTCTCCTAAACCAAACGTCGAGCTGCATCGGGAGGCTGCAGAGCAGCGAGCAGGACGGGGGCTCTCTTTCTCGGGCAGCATGTTCAGTAACAAGCCACAACTTCCAACACAGCTACAAAATAAAGCCTGAGAGCAAACCCCTTCCAACAGCAGAGAATAAAGAAAGACAAAGGAGGAAATCAGCCGGGACTGCAGGAGGAGACGACCGGACACAAGGAGAGATGACCGAGCGACACTTGTGAGGATGAGGTGAGTGTTTAGAAACTGAAAATGAGAAAAGAATGTACGACCTCGACACACATGGTGAAAAAAGGCAGGGATATGTTTAAATGTAGATGTAGACATTGCAGTCCACTAAAAAGAAAAGTCTCCTTGCTGTTACTATGCAGATTTCTGATAGCCACTGAGACAAATGTCACATTACAAATTTAAGTGAAGTGATTTTAGTCACAATCACAGCAGAGCTGCAACCTCCACTTGAGGAGGGAGGACATTTCTGGGACATGTTAAAGGCTCCTGAAGTCCTGTGTTTGGAAACACAAACACACATGGAGCTTCACTCTTCAGCTCAGCACAGCTGCAGATGCAGACACACAGTATCGTCCTAAATGCACTGAGATCCACTGCAGCACTCTGAGCTCCATCCCTCTGGCAGAGCTTCAAGCCGGTTGGCACTCGGGATGACAAGCATCGTTTTCAAATGCACCAGGAGCAGCCAAGCTAAGCTAACTGGCCCACTTTATAGCAGGACTGTACTGGATGAGAGGATTGAAGGGATGTATTGACATTCAGATGTTCTCCCTTTTCTGCTGCAACTCACACATGCATCAAGGCCCCTTGATCTTTAACTTCTTCTTCACTTGTAAACACGATCACTACATTATCAGTATTTGTCCGAGATGCAGCAATGAAAGCAACGTCCCAGAGGGAGGGCAATTAAAGTTCCTACTGTATGAGCACACCCAGATCTTTATTCTAAGCATGTGCAATGCACAAATAAAGCTGCAAAGGGTGATGGTCAGGACACAGTTGGGATGTGAAAAACACAAGAGCAGGAGTTGAAGCAGCAGCATAGATTTAACTTCATTCAAGACAAACTGTAAACTTTGGGCTTGCCTATACGATACCTTTAGGATATCTCCTGAAATCAACTGGAAGTGTAACGTAGTATCAAAACAAGTCGAGTCAACAGATACAAAAAGGCTATTTATGAGGCTTTGCTAACACCAACCACCTTAAGCTTTCTTCATTTAAACATGAGTCAAACATATTGAAGTCAATTCATTCAGATGAGAAGCAGTGCTGGAGGCACTTCCCTCAGGAAGCTTGTTCTTTTGAGCCCGTTGAGTGTATGTTGACAGATTAGATTACAGAACTTAAAACTACAACCTGAAGAGGGTTCTAAACTAAAAAAGGTTGTCAGGGTTTCATCAGATGGGGACCATGAAAGACAGTTTAAAAACCTTGAATTGGCCCAACGTGGTCAACCATCCAATTCTAACAAACCTGCAGCCCTGTGCACAAACACATGACTTCAATGAGCTTCATTTTGGTTTCTTTTTTATTTGGTTTACCTGCTGTTCCTCTCTTCTTTCTGATCATCTAGAGTCTGTACCATGCCTGCCTGCTCTGCGTCTCTGCTCTGCCTGCTCCTCCTGCTGCTATGGGGGCTGCTGGGAGGTTTGGTGCTGTCCATATGCCCTGCTGTGTGCATCTGCAGCCGGGGACACCGTGTGGTGGACTGCTCCTCTAGAGGCCTAACCAAGCTGCCACCTGGTCTGCAGCATAACATCCGCTTCCTCAACCTCTCTTTCAACAGGTAACTATCAGGCTGAATGTCTTCTTACAGCAGCAAAGGTAAAGAAAAGGAGATGTTGGGCCGATGTGAGGATGGCACAAACGTTGGACTCTGTAAGACGAACTATAAGGATCCAATCAGATTCTTAGTCAATACTTCCTAGTGACTGTTTGCATGCAAGCTTTGTTCCCTCCAATAATACTGTGATACTTTGAAGGTTGTAGCCAAAGCTGCTAAAAATATGTAGCTGTCCCAGATACAGATCAGTCTGAGCCTCACACGTGAGCGACTCGTCATCACATCAGAAGCTTCCAGCTTGCAAAGTGTGGATGGTGAGGATAACAGTAAATAGATTCAAAAAGGGAAGCACTTCAAGGGCATCTATGGAAGAACTGAAATAGTCTCTTTCTTTCACATCAAAATGTTGATCTCATAAGTATAAATACCGGGACATACCTGGTTTTTGGTACAAAAAGAAGACCATAGCCCAAATCCCTAACCCCCCATTAGGGGGCTTAGAGAAAGCTTTACTAAAATGACTTTTAGTTCAGCTTTCTCCAAGCCGACTGTATGAAGGCTTGAAATCAGAACAAAATGGGTGGTGTCCACTTTCAACCGCTTCTACTTGTAGCTCTTTTCTGGACCTAAAAGTAGATCTTTGGCCCCGCTCACAGCACATGAGCTTTTGTCTTACTGTAAGGGCAATGGAGGATATTGCTGGGCTTCAGGTTTAACATGCTAATATTCAGATAATTGAAAAGGAATACCCAGGCTAAAACTTCCTGGTCATTGAAATCCAACTACCGGTAGATTCTTGAGACATCTAAGACTGGTTGCATTCTGGGATTATAGTTTGGCCAGTGGGGTCTGCCTCTTCAGTTCTTCAGCATTCCATGCTGATATCTGTTCATGGAGAGTATGGACAGACCGAGCAGGGTTTGTGATTGGGTCTCAGTCAAATTGAATTGCTACTGTTCACTGAAACTTACATAACTGTTTACCTGCCTGTTGTGTCATTGTGTTGAAGCTTTATAAATGAAACATCAGAAGTGTTCATGTTTTTTGAAAGCATTAAATACATGAATGTATTTTTTAGCCTACAAGATATGGACAGCGAGCTGAGCCACTATGTCCATCTGCGAACCCTGGACCTGTCCTACAACCGCCTGGAGAGCTTGCCCCCCTCCTTACCCAAGTCTTTGTGGGACATCAGAGCAGCAGGAAACCATTTACGCTCTCTGGACAAAAACGACACAGCGTACCACTGGAACCTGAAAGTGTTGGACCTGTCGGACAACGAGCTGGAGAGGGTCGTCTTCATCAACAACACGCTGCCGACCCTCCAAACTCTCAACCTCAGTCACAACCGGTTCTGGACTGTGCCCACCAACATGCCGCACAACCTGGAGAGCATCGATTTGTCCCACAACTTTCTGACACAGATCCTGCCTGGATCTTTGGATCGACTGCCGAGGCTGTCTCAGTTCTACCTGCATGCAAACCGCTTTTCCTGGCTGTCTGAAGCAATCTTTGATAAGCTGACGGGGCTGCAGGTGATGACCCTTGGGGATAACCCCTGGGCTTGTGAAGAAGAAGAAAACATAACGAGGCTCCTGAGATGGGCCGAGCAGACTCGTGCAACCATCTTAGGCTGCCCTTGTTACACCAGACCAATCTGTGGGCAAACCCATGAGGCTACTCCGGGGAGGGAGTGGCACTCTGCGCTGTTCACAGAGCCCCCACTCTGGGTGGACAGCAGAGGTGAAGGGCATGATAGTCAATCACCTGCAAGGACTGCAGAGGTGACATCGAGTTACCAGGCGAAGTCTGCGCTCTTCGAGACTGGAATATTTCAGGGCACGGGAGGGGTGAGTGATTCCAGTGACCACATGATGTTTGTCTGGACGCCTTCCACCAGTTTGGACAGTCTGTCTACACGTACAAGCACAACAGCCCGACCACGGTCTTCAACGAAAAAGCCCAAAGTGGGGAACTCACGGAATAAAGGATCCGCAGTTCTCCTCCAGACTCAAACGGTCATCCTGACTGTATTTGTCTTGTTTAACACCTTCTGACTGATAACAGAACGTACCTGATTATTGTTGACAACGAATGCAAGTCCACCTAGCATCTCCATGACTGTTACTGCCTTATGTCGTCATCAAGTTTCTCAAATCTCTCAGAGTCCCTCACACTTTATAAACCTGCAAGACTTCTCAAATATCTGAATATATGGTTCAACTCTCAGTCGAATGCCTGCACAGTGACAGACCGCTTTGCTCCATGCTTTCTGATAGTAATAGTAATGCTTGTGCTACAAGTCGTCCTGCTAGGACTGAAAATATGCATTACATTCCAAAGCCCGTTAGGAAAAGAACCAATAAAGGGCTAGTTCAATGGAAAAAAAGAACTCTAATGATTAGCTGTATGTGTTGTTGTCTGCAGTTCAAATGTACTGTAACTGAGTGTAACAGTTCAACGTGTTGAGTTTAGTTAGCAGCAAACTAATCAGAGAAACCAAAGCACAACAAAGTGGAGAAACTGAAGATCAGAGTGAAGTCAAACTTAAGGAACGGTTTTATACGTCTCAAAGAGGTGAATGTCCATCACAACAACCTTTCATTTGTCAGTTATATTAAGGATGTTTTCTAATCATAATATTGGTGCTGGTCTCTTTAACTGTTAGACAATGAACTAAACAAACTGGTATTCAGTCTACCTTAAAAAAGAGGACAGAAGAAGAAGAGCTCTGTCCACAGAGAGGAGCGTTTCTAAGTCCTACCTTTGTTAGCGTGAAGAAAAAAGAAACTTCCCTTCAAACCAACCAGATTCATTCATTTAGTTTACCAAGTCAAGACAAAGTTAGTCCTGAATATCTAGACTGAGACATGTGAAGGCGGACGAGGGTCAGAGGTCAGGCTACAGTCTTTTCATTTGATGTATTTGAGGGGTTAAAGCGGAGCAGACGTGTGTGAGCTTCAATAAGAATAAAGGTGAATCACACAGATGATGACGGTGATCTGGTTTCTGTTTGCATCTATTCAACTTGACTGTTAATCATGATACATGATAAATAAATCAGTCCTGGATATCAGACCTTAAACTGGACTAAGATAGTTCCTGACTCTGGTTTTACCGTTCACACACTTTATATCTGGCTTTAAGACATTAGATATTCTCTGTCCCTTAAATGTCGTCTAAAACTTGATTATTTCATGAAAGTTCAAATCCACTGATTTCTGGATCTTCAGAAATGCTTTGGCTCAGATGAACGTTCAAGAAGAGTTCACGTCACGTTTAAACTATAAGCAGCAGCTTTCCTGCAGGTGATCGTCCACATACCTGTGCTAAATATGACTACACATCACTCCGGTCCGTATCCCAGTTAACCCTACACAGCCGACATCACTTTAGCTCCATTTTAATGATCTAAATACTGACAAACTGTGCCGCGCTACAGGGCGCCATTGTTTACTTTCAGGTCGTAGCGCAGCAGCTGCTGACCGGAGCGACATGCTACATTCAGGTGTTTTCAGTTCCTAAAGTCTGAATATTGTAACAACAACAACAAACAGCGTGTGTAATGTCTCTGTTACAAGTTAGATCTGAGCAATACGTGAATTAATCAAAAGTATCTGAACATAAACAAAACATCTTTTGCCGCCATGTTGATGACGAATGTCAGGGACATAATTCTTTCCTGAGTTTCCGACTTGAGCAGGCGTTCATGAACACTTTCTAACTCGGAAACTCCTTTTTCAGATTTGTCCGACACCACATGAATGCAGCTACAGCCCCAACTAGTGGTGGGAGGCTACATTACACAATATTTAACAGGTTTTGGTGCGCTTCAAAAAGTGATGAAAAATGCACGAATAATGCGACCAGTAGAGACTCCTCCCCCTAACGTCTTAAAAAAATGATCATCTTTACCTATCAGCCTCTTTCTGTTCTAATTAAATCAAACAGTATTTTCACAATAAAACCACCAAGCTAACAAGGTCCAGGTCCAGGGCCAAGTCCAGTTCTTACCTTCGGGCTACGTAGTAGAAAACAGGGTTCCCGGTCTTGGACGTTCCGGCCTGGTAGAAGATGTTGAGGGTTTTTAAGGCTTTGAACTCCTCCTTCTCGTGGACCTGATGCCTGCAAGACACAACTCAGGGATCAGGATCAGGATTTATGACGTGAGGTGGTCTTTATTAGAGGGACATGATACTTTATTCTCCTTTATTACATTTAGTGTTTCAATGATCCTCCATGTTTAAAGAGGGACCAACAACCAGCTGCACGCCACATTTAGAGAATCCCTCGGAGGAGGAAGGTTTCATTTTCATTGGTTTAAAGATTAAGCGGGATATATCATCCAACACCTGGAGAGACAGGAAGTCCGTATATTTTCACCAATCAGAACAGTTTCAGCGTATTGAGCAGCATCATGTCAGCGTCGCCAAAACAGCGTTACAGCGTCTGAAAACTACAAACATGTCTGCCGAGAAGGACACAGGCTGCAGTGTTCCTGTTTTTCAGATCAAAGGTCAAAGTAGACGTTGATTAGTTTCCTGTCTGCAGCGACACAAACACAACGTCTCTGAGAGACAAAGCGGACCCTCAAACCTCCGTTAACCACGTTCATCAGCGTCCGTCTACAAGAAGAAAACGCCATCAGCTGATTCGTTTTGGTTTTTTTTTAAGAGAAGATTTATTTATTTATATATTTTAAGTTGTAGACAATCATTTAGCTGAGAGATGAACGGAAAACTTTGGGGTGACGTTCAGATTACCAGCAGGACGGACGGAGTGTGTGTGTGGTCGTTTCCTGCTCAGAGGAGGAAACAGTCGTGACACCTTAGCGATGGTGGTTAGTTTTTAGTTTAAGGCCTGGATACAAGAACAAAGATAGCCGCTCGTCACGATCTGAAGTTACATTTTAAAATCTGAGAGTCGACCACTGAAGCGAAACGACCTGAAAGAGAATGAACAGATCCTAAAAACACACCTTCCTCACGGCAGACGGTTCCTGAACTGTCGATCAAGTCTGTCACTGAAAAAAATGTTCAGAAAGTGGGAGGAGCTAAGAAGAAATCAAAAGAGGAGAGGAGGAGTCTCTGCTGAGACCGATGAGCTTGAAGTAAAGGTCAAACCCTCTGTTCACCACCTTCAGGTTCAGACAGGTCACATGGGTTTCTGTTGGTTCTGGACTTCATGACTGGACTGCTGTGGAACATGACGTCACAGGTGTGCAGGAGCCTACCTGGTCATGAACTCCTCAAACTTGGAGCTGGTCAGGTTCAGACTGGACCAGTGTGTGTCAGCCACAGGTTTGTGTTCAGGAGGTCCCAGGTAGGCCAGCAGGGTCGCCATCTTGTCGAACGGTCTCCTGCCCACGGCCTTGTGGTCACTGGAGGTCAAAGATCAAAGGAGAGTAAATGAAGTGCAAAACAATGACGGAGACGTGTTTTCTGTGTCTGATGAGACGCTGAGTGCTCACCGGTTACTGGACAGATACTGTCCAATCCTCTCCTGGTTGTTCCACAGCAGGCGATGCAGAGCGAGCACGTTTCCGTCGCTGATGAACGACAGACTGTGGTTGACCGAGTCGCTGGGCGGAGAGTCGGAGGCGATGTCCAAGAAAAACCTGAAGAGGACAATAAAGTGGTGAATAACTTACGGACAGAAAACGGTCCAGTCACGGCTTTAGTCCATCGCTCACCTTCGTGCTGCGTCAAAGTTACTCTTCACAAAGTCGTTAAACGGCCTCATGTGTTCTTCTTTGGTGAACAGGACGTGGTTTGCGATGCTCTGCAGAATCTGAAGCAACAACAAAACACAGCTGATTATGAGTCCTGAAGCCCCGCCCTCTGACGAACGGGACGCGTCACTGTGATCTACCAACAGTAGTAGTAGTCTGTAAAGTGCTGCAGGTTATCATATACTCCAATAAAAAACAGAAGAAACCCCGCCCTCTGCAGGAAGTGGATGAATTCTGATATCAGGGTCACTGTGGACGTCTTTGAGCGTTACAGCTGCATCGACGTGTTGAAAAAAGAGAACGACAAACTGAAACATCGCTTCATGGCTGCAGAATCAGAACTTCTAGGGCTGCAAGTGAACCGCAAATCATCTACTGATGCAAAACAAGCCATGATGTCACAACGCTCTTTTTAAGGTTTTGGAACAAATGAAGGCAACACGTCTGTTTCAAACTGGACAAAATCACTTATTTGAGGTTTTTAATGAAAGAAAGCTCGGAACATGCATCTGCGTTGAGATTGACCAACGCGTGCTGTGACACTTGTAGTTCTTTTATTTGTAGTTTTAATGTTCAACCGCAGGATTGTGTGCGTAAGCGTGCTCAGAGCTGTGCTTATATTTACACACATTTCTAAGTAAAAGTACAAGTTGATAAATCCCACTCTTTGCGGTGGAATGATCTTACACACTGTTTATAAAGCAGGGCCCTGGTCTCTCATGAAAAGGTCCTGGGGTCTCATTTATAAAAGAGTGCGTAGAATCCATACTAAAAATGTACGTGCGCCAAAAACCCGGAAATGGCGTGCGCACAAAATGATTCAGATTTATAAAACTGTTCGTACGCACACCTGCACGCAATGTTCCCTTTATAAATCAGATCAGATCCACCTGGAAATGTGCGCACGTAGATTAGTCCCATGTTCCGCCCTCTACACGCCCACATTCAACCATAAATGGTCAATGCAAAGCAGCTCGTGAATGAAAATGGATACAAACGAGGGGGCAGATCAAAGGTTTCCAGCGCTGGATCGCTGTGAAAACAGGAAGTTTAGAAAAAAGAAACTAAACTTTCTGACCCAGAAACAGAGGAGTTTGTGAATGAAGTGAAGGATAAAATGGACATATGGATAGTTTACTGCAGCAGGAGGATCACACACTTAAGAAAAATCAGAGAGTGACACAACATCGCTGCTGCATTCACCCTGTCCTATGTGCCAAAACATACGCCGTTCATCAGTACGCACAACAATATCTGCAATGTTTACTGAAATGTATGAAGCCATCACCGTGTCTCTGTGCGCTCTGTGCGTCTTCGTCGACGCAGTCATCTTTATTAAAACTAAAAACCACACTTGATGATAAATGCACGATATTGAAAGGTATGAAAACTGGTGGCTCTATGGTCTTTGTGTTAGTCTAATGTTTAACTCTACATCAGTGATTACATTAGTGTACAAGTCTGGTCCTCTGAGGTCCATGCGGGATAATGAAGGCGAGACGGCACTGATGAAATGTGTATGAGGCAGACTTTCATTTTTATTTTATGTTTATATATTGTCATAATGAAAGTTACTTATCGGAAATGGCTCACTAAACAAAACCATCGGTTTGAATGATTCTGATGACGTGGATCTGTCAGTAAAGTTTGATATTTAGTGAAATAAAATGTGGAAGAGACATCAATATACATTCTGCAGGCTTCAATTCACCACTTCGCCGTCTGTGTCGCCAATTTCCCATGCCTCCAAAATGAACGTACGCCTGGGTACGCCAGTTTCAGAACCCGTTCTGTGCGTACGCAACGGTTATAAATGAGACCCCTGGTCTCTCAGGAAAAGGTCCTGTAGAGGGAACTTGACTTGCAGAGGTTTTAAGTGTCCTCACGTTGTTTTGTTTGGGTAAACGATCACAGGTTGACTTTAAAAGCGTTGGAATTAAAGTCACCCCAAAGACTTAGTTTCCTGGATTTGCTTCCCTTCACTCAGTTGAATCTCTGCTTACCTTTGACATGAGTTTGAGACCCCGTTCTATCCGGGGGAGGGGCTTCTTATCCAGGATGCCGGCCTCATACGGAGACACGATGGCTGGGTTGACGAATCGCAGGAACATGGCGCTGCCCACGGCGCCGATGCTGTTCTGAGGGAACCGCTGACTCACCACCTGTGTGAGGAGGGGGAGGGTTGAGGGGGAGGATGGAGGAAAGGGGGAGAATGAGGGAGAGGGAGAGGGGGAGGACGGAGGAGAGGGGGAGGGAGAGGGGAGAGGGGGAGAATGAGGGAAAGGGGGAGGACGGAGGCGGGGCGAACAAAGGGAAACAGAAAGAGAGGTTTGAGCAGGAGTGAGGAGAGGGAAGGAGGAAATATTGAAAATGTATTTCAGTACTTTAAAGAGCAAAGGAGGGGATGATGGAAACAAAACAAACAATGTGTGTGAGAGAGCAGAGAAGGGCGGCCATGACAGTAGAGATGTCAGGTTCAGGAGGAGGAAGACGTATGAAGTGAGACATTTCATTTTGGGCGGTAACGTGAGCCAGAAAGCTTCTCACTCCAGTTAAAGCCCAAGAGAGAGAGAGCAGAGAGGAAGAGCAAGGAACCCAAACGCTTCCTCTCTGAAGGTGGAGGATGGAAACTGGAAGTCAAATAAAGCAGGCAGCGGAGGACAGATGAGCCATGAGGTGTGGTGAGGAGCGGCGAATGAGCATCTGGTGGAGGTTTAAAGCAGAGCTGACACAATCAGACCTCTCGGATCAGACAAAAGAATCACAGCATGGAGCAGACACAGAGGCCTCCCTGGATTACTTCTCCCTACCTATAGTAGTATCATGTTTGTTTATGTGTTTATAAGGTTTATATCGACTTTTATACCACATACATCGTATTATCTCCCACTGTCGCCAGTTAGTTTGTTTAATTACCGCGGGAATTCCTTTGTCTCAGCACTCCAGCTGGTGGGTGGTGACGGACGAGGGTGCACGGAGCCGAAACAGACCGGAGCGGACACGCAATGCACACGTGTCTGGTGGAAGTTCGGTGTAACTGTGTGTGTGTGTGTATGTGGAGCTCCCGCTGTGACCTCACAGACTGGGACACCAATATCACGCCGTCACAGAATCAATATGAACGTACAAAGACGGGATGACAGCTGAGCTCAGTTACAGCACGCAGTCTGAAAGTGTTAGAGACGCAACAGGTTTACTGAAATAAGACAAAATATTCTATCAGTGACCACAGCAACCGGGTCCTGAGGTCGGCTTCCATACCTCTGTCACAACCATTTCTGCCCTTAATTAAACTAATCAGCCATCAGGATAAAGTGCTGTTTGTAAAGTCTGCACTGATAGGCTGACTGATCCTTTTCCTCTTCCTCTGTAAACACGTTCAGCAGTGAACTGAGAACACAGACTTATGGGCTTCACTTCCTGTCCCTCAGGAACCTTTATAGTTACTCCCAACTGCAGAGACTGAAATCTGCAGCACTGTTTACATATTCTTAAAAACTTTGCTGAGCACGTTTCTCTTTCTTCTGTTTCTAACACAGAAAACGTGACATCACTTCCTGCTGGTGAGAGGGCGATGACGAATCAAAAGACAAGATGGCCAACATGAACACGTGGTTTTCACTTTGTTGGTCAAACTACCAGAAGAACAAACGTCTGTGAAGAACATGAAGAGTTAAAAAAAGAGTTTCACTTCTCTCTGACAACAGCTGGTAACTGTTAAAGCCTGAACTATATGTAGAGTCACAGCGAGTCAGAACGAGTCAAAGCAAGTCACAGCAAGTTACAGCGAGTCACAGCGAGTCTCAATAAGTCACAGCGAGTCTCAGAGAGTAATAGCATGTCACAGAAAGTCACAACAAGTCTTAGCCATTCCCTGGCAGTCTAAGCAAGTCACAACAAATCACAGCGAGTCACAACAAGTCATAGCCAGTCTTAGCCAGTCTAAGCAAGTTACAACAAGTCACAGCGAGTCACAGCTAGTCTCATAAGCGAGTCACAGTGAATATAAACAGCATGTAGCTAGGAACAAACACAATGAGGAAGACAGGAGTGTTGGCCTTTGAGAAGTCGAGTGCTTTCCTCGTGCTCTTCAGTTTTTTCATTTAAGTAACGTTTACAGGTTTTTCACTGAGCCAGCTTTGACTCCTGTTTCCCTTGATTCAAAATACAAACTTATAAACATCTGTCAACAGGTTATAAATGATTTGGCTTCTTCACATTATGCTGAGGTCAGACTGCCAAATCTGTTACTTTGTCAGATTAGACCATGACAGAGCCTTAAATTCATGCCGTGACTTGACTGACAGACATGACAGGCTGCACGGTGGTTACCAACCAATCATCACAACCGACGCCAGGACTTCAGAAGGAAGAGGGGCGGGGCTAGAAGACACCCTGACAGAAGACTGTACACAAAAAACTGTTGTTGCCGGATCTCAACAGACTTCATATTTTCATCTCACAGAACCAACTTCATCCTTCTTTCATTTCGCCATTTTGTTTGTTTTTACGCTCGTGCTCGTGGCTTCTGCGCGTGCAGAGCACTCTGAGCTCTCATTGGTCAAAGTCACTGATGTGAGAGAAGACATCGTACAAGGCAGAAAGAAAAATCAAACATGCTAGACTTTCTGTCGTGAGGCCAGATGTGGCCTTGATTTTGATTCACTATGACACACTACACGAGATACAAAAATCTACTTTCAGGGCTGCGGGTCCCGAAATCCTACGTCTGCCAGCTCGGGCTTTAATCATGCTAATGTCGTGTAGTCTGACCTCGCCAAACTGCACACAACTTGAGGACCAATAAGGATGTGAGGAAGAGAGAACATTGGAGTCCACTTTAGTCTTGTGAGCGCTAAGAAGCAAGCAAAAGAGTAAAAGCTTGATCAATATGCCGATCACTTGTGTTTGAGCGTAAGTGAAACACTTTCCTCTTCAACATGGCAGAAAAAAGAAACCAACCCATGACAGAGGGAGGCCAGTTTATCAGAATATTTCATCTAAACACCATCCTGTCAGGCAGGCGTGTGTGTGTGTGTCTGTGTTTGTGTCTATGTGTGTGTGTGTGTGTGTGTGTGTGTGTGTGTGTCTGAGAGGGTATGTGTGTGTGTGTCTGTATGTGTGTGAGTGTGCATATGTGTCTGTGTGTGTGTGAGTGTGCATGTGTGTCTGTGTGTGTGTGTGTCTGTGTGTGTGTGTGTCTGTATGTGTGTGTGTACGTGTGTGTGTGTGTGTGTACACGTATATATAATATATGTTGCAGATGAAATGTTCTGAGAAAACGTCTCCAGAAGTGCAAACAGAAAGAAAGAGTTCAGACAGAATGCCACAGTTCCTACAAACGGTTAATTGAAGATACATTAAAATGAGGCTGATATTAGTACGATGATTTTCAGAGGGGGGTCGGACACAAAGTTGAATATGGAGAAAAGAATAAAACATTTCCACCAAATCAAAAACCAAATGAAGAAATAAAAGAATAAAATGCAAAAAAGGCTTTTTTTGCTTCAGGGGGGGAGAGTGTCTGAGGGAAAGTAGATTCTCCAAACTTACTGCTTTTTTGTTTTCCTTTTTTTCTTTTACTGTTGCTTTATTCAGTAGAGAGTGGCAAGTAGCCTACAGAACAGAGATGAGCACAATCATGGTCACAGCACCGGCTACATACACTAACACACACTCTGCACACACACATTCTGCACAGCCCTGACCGTTCACATCCAGTAACACAGAAAATCAAACAACTGCTGTTAGAGGCGTTTTTATTGCTGCTCAGGGGACATGAAGCGTGTCCATGCATGTGCTGGCGTGATTGGACTGCAGTTGCTTTGGGGATGTTTGTGTAAAAAGGATGGAGAATAACAAATCATAGATGTACACAAAAAATGCAGGTCACAAACACAGAGCTCTTTTTAAAAGGTGTGAATGCTTCTATATGCAGATCAACATTTAAACATGTTCACAGTCACATGAGGTTGTTCAGGGATCGACTGTGAGCAGACAGAGCTTCTGTTGTTTGGAGCGTGCACCAGGCGGCAGCAGAAGGTGTGAAATTTAATCAGACTGTGAACATTATGTGTGTGTGCTGAAGTTAGACTATAGCAGCGTCTGGTGGATGTTTTCGGTGTTGCAGGCCGGCCGGCTGTGATCACAGCTATGACGTGTGTCTGAAAACAAAACGTTGAACATTTCAACAATGCCAGGTTTGATTTGTTTATGTTAATCGACAGAGTGAATCATGGGAGATACTCGACCTGTTCTGGTAGCTCATCTAGCAGACCCTCAAACGTCTGTTCACTTGAATAAATGGCTTCATACAGTGTTTTTACTGCATTTAATAACTGGTCTGTTTGTCTAAGAGAAGTCTGAGAGTGAGCTGATGGAAGCAGCAGCTTGGTCCTCAGTCCAGCACTAAACAGTTAAACCTATTCTATCCAGCAGATCACTTGTAACATGTGTCTTATTTTCTATCCATAAATCTCACTTTCGATTCATGTCCTTTTTGAGTTTTCTCATCTGCATACCAGCCGGTGCAGAACAGTGCTACACTGACTTTATGTGTAAGGACCGACAATGCACGATGCAGATGTGGGGTTTCTGGGCGTGCGGACCCTGGGACGCGCAGACTGGTTCTCCAGACCTGGAACGTCACCTCTTTGGCGGGGAAGGAGCCGGAGCTGGTGTGCAAGGTGGAGCGATACCAGCTAGCTATCAGCGTACAGCCCTGGTTCTGGAAGCAAACATCTGGAGAGGGGCAGGACTCCTGGTACACCCAAACGTGTAGTGCAGGTGAACTGGGAACATCTGCCAGAGGTTCCTGTCCGTAGGGTCTTCAACTCCCACCTCCGGAAGTATTTCTCTTTCATCCCTGGGGAGGTTGGGGACAATGGAGTGCAAGTGGTCCATGTTCCACGGGTTATGGGTCCCTGTATGATCAACATGGGAGCTGTTTGTGATTTTCCTGGCCAAGATCTAAAGGTGCAGCTTAGGGGAGGAGGGTTTCCGGTTTGAGGGTCTCAAAATCTCATCTCTGCTTTTTGCAGATGTGCTTTGGTTTTTCTTCCTCATGCTGGGACCTCCAGCAGACATGTGGGCGGTTATCAGCCGAGTGTGAACGGGCTGGGATGAGGGGCAGCACCTCTAAGTCTGGGGCCATGCTTTTCTGCCGGGAATCAGTGGATTGCCCCCTCCGGCTGAGGAGTGAGTCCTTGCCCCAAGTGAAGGAGTTTAAGTATCTTGGACCGTGAGATTGATAGGCAGATCGTGTCAGCGGTGGCAGTAATGTAGGCGTTGTACCCGACCGTTGTGGTGGGGAGGGAGCTTCGTACCAACCCTCACCTGTCATGAACTTTGGGTAGAGACTGAAAGAATAAGATTGAGGATACAAGCGGTCAAAATGAGTTTCCTCTGGAGGGGGTCTGGGCTCAGCCTTAGAGAGAGTGGGAGGAGCCGCTACTAATTTGCAATGAAATTAGCCAGTTGAGATGGTGTGGGCATCTGATCAGGATCCTCCTGGACGCCTCCCTTTGGAGGTTTTCCGGGCATGACCAAATGGGCAAAGACCCGGGGGTAGACCCAGAGCTTTCTGGAGGGATTATAAATCCCGCCTGGCCTGGGAGCGCCTCAGAATCCCCCCAGGAGGAGCTGAGAAGAAGAAAGTCTGGGTTGACTTACTAAGCTTGCTGCAACCGCGACCAGACCTCGGATAGGCGGAAGAAAATGGATGGATCGAAGTCCAGAGTCAAGTCCCAAGTAAAGACATGCAAGGCCCAAGTCAAGTCCTTAAGCCCTTTGAATTTCAAGTCCTAAACAAGTAATTAGCTCTCTTCACCAAATGAACAGAGTAATAAACTATTATATTTATATGAATCATGAATCGTGTTTTTATGTTGTTCTTCAAATAAAATATCACGACCAGAGAGTCTGAACTTTATCACACAAAAAACACTGAAGGGGAAACTAAGCACAAGTCATTTAGGGTGTAGCTATGAACAGTAAGTACTTCAAGAAATGTAGAACTGCTCTGGCCGCCCCCGCATATAAGTGAAAGGGTAGCGTGCATTTAGCTGCACCGTATCACAGTTTAGCAGTCTGTGTGGAGAAGTTCCCAGACTACAGCAGGCTGTGAGATAACCATCGTTAAGTTTACGACTATAAAGACTTGGTCCATATGGATCGAGGGACTGTGGTGCTGCTGCACTAAAAGTAAACAGGTGTGTGTGTGTCAGTGAAATACATTGGTATGAAAACATTGATTCTTTTTTATAAATCACCCAGGTTTAGGCGCATTCCACAATATTCCCTGTTTTACTGTTGATTCCATTTTCATTGACAGACTCCACGATTCTGTCCGTGTTTTCCACATCGGGGAGCTCATATGGCCTTCAAATAACAAACACACTTTTAAATCTCAAGTATTTTCAAGGCTGAGAGTCCTGTTTCAAAACTGTGCTAAACATTGAAGACCTAGACCAGCTCCTTATATGTGACTTAAAGTGATCTCTTGATGTTGATTGGCTAAGCAGAGTGTGTTCTGGTTAAGGTGTGTGCAGTGTGATGAAGGGGGGATAAGCAGCATCAGAAGCCTCAGAGTGGAGGAATGTGTGAGTGACACACACACACACACACACACACACACACACACACACACACACACACACACACACACACACACACACACACACACACACACACACACACACACACACACACACACACACACACACACACACACACACACACACACACACACACACAGGTGAGGGCAGAGAGGCTGGTGGGTGAGCAGCTGAGGGTGTGGGGGATGATGGGGTGGTGTACCTGGTAGAGACAGTGGCAGACGCTGCGTAGCTGTGGGGGGAACTCGCTGGAAGAGCCGATAATGGCCTGAAAGAAACGCTCTGTGATCTGCAGCAGGTTCCTCTGGTTCTCCTCCAGGTTTTCTCCCTGCTCCAGCCTGAGGACACAACAGGAAGGTTAGGGAGAGTTAGCAATGCTAACAGGGCAAGGGTGTTTCAATATATGACCTCCTTAACATAAACTGCAGTTCCTCCAGTGTCCACTAGAGTCTGTCTCCTGCAGTGAGTCAGTCCCCATAGAGCCCCATGTTAAAATATCCGTCTTTACAGCAGAATTAAACTTGTTTACAGCCTGGTACAAAACAGTTTGGGATGACCTTAACGTATGGTACCATACAATATGATAGGACACATTACTATACGACATTATACGGTAGGACACCAAATGATCATGATACAGTACCTGGTGGGGTCCACCTCAAAGCTGATGTGATCAGGTGTGGTAATGACTCCTCGTAATAGGGGCTCCAGCAGCTTCTGCAGGTACGCTGCCCCGTACACCTGACAGCATTAACACAGTCAGTAACACACAGTATGATGATTTCTATGTTTACATGTTGGAAATCGACACGTCCTGTTTGCAGGTAAGTGATGTCAGGTGTGTCATCTACCTTAAAACAGAAGGTCATGATCTTGCTGGCCAGGCTGTTTCCTCTGAACAGAGTCTGCATGGAGTCGGCGAGCTCCACCTCTTTAGAGAACATGTTCCACAGCAGCTGGTAGAGCAGGTGACGGGAATCGAACAGTGTGACCAGGACCCGGGCCAGCTCGTCCTGGAGACACAACACGTACAAACACACAGACACAGACACAGACACACACACACACACACACACACACACACACACACACACACACACACACACACACACACACACACACACACACACACACACACACACACACACACACACACACACACACACACACACACACACACACACACACACACACACACAAATAACTTTTATTGTGAAAAACTCAGGAACTCTGCTGTGCACATTCTGCAGAGGTCTGGATTAAAAGTGGGTTGTTTTAGTTTTTCACTGTGACGTCAGAATAAAAGCTTTGAGTTCCCTCCTTTGGATTCACACTTTACTGTTGGAAGGTTTAATAGAAAGATGTCGTTAACCCTTTGGATGCTGCAGCAGCCGAGAGAACAAATTAAAAAACCTTCCAAAAGAAGCAAAGAATAAAGTCATCGCTGTTTAAGGTAAACTTTCCAGTAAAGAAGTTAGACATTCATGTTTTCTCTGACCTGTGACACAGTGGGCTTTAAAAGGGTCAGGAGGTCATTTCTAAACGTTTGAACCAAAGACGTTTTTTAATAATCAGAATAAGAGGAGGAGTTTAATAAGAAACTTGCTTTACTGCATCTCTTCCTCCTTTCATAAGTGTGATGGGACTGAGCTGAGGGTTCAAAAGGTTAAGTCAGGCTTTGGTTCTTTTTCTGCACGTCACGTGTGTTCTGATGCATCTGGAGCTCTTTCAGATAAATAAAATGCTAAAAGTCTGAGCACAAACTGTACAGGAACTTTTGCTGGTTTTGGATCCAGATCAAGTACCTACCCACTGAGACCCAGGCACAACATTAGCCAGCGCCATGGCAATGGGTAGCTCCCCCTGGTCCCCCATCATGGTGACCAGCTCCACCAGCCTCTCAAAGCGGTCAGCGAGCACCGTCTCCGCCAGCGTGTCAAATTCAGTCCCCTGCTGCAGGATCTTAGTCAGCACCTCCATGAAGGTGGCTCGAGTCTGCAGGTCTTTGTGGTAGCCCAGACCTGGAGGAGAAAGGAGGAGGAAGAGGAGGAGGAGATGGAGGAGGAAGAGGAGGAGGAGATGGAGGGTGAGGAGGAGGAGGAGGAGGAGGAGGAAGAGGAGGAGATGGAGGGTGAGGAGGAGGAGGAGGAGATGGAGGAGGAAGAGGAGATGGAGGAGGAGGAGGAAGAGGAGGAGGAGGAGGAGGAGAGAAATTCAAGTACTCATGGAAAAAAAAAAAAACCTCTGAGATTCTGCAGGTGGCTATGATCGCTGCTGACTTACCGATGGAGTGCATGAGGCCGCTGTCAACGTTGGCGTTGAGCAGGTTGGACATGGCGAGGACGGTGCAGTGACGGAGCGAGGCCAGGCGGCGGGACATCCCTCTCTTACGTCCTCCCACAGCCTGACCCTCATCCTCCACCTCGCTGCAGTCGTTCAGCAGGTTCATGAAGAGGGTGAAGTATCTGCACGCCAAAAACACATAAAACAGAGATTAAAGACACATCCCCTCCGAGCAGGACGCTGAACGCCATGGTCCACGAGTCTCAGTCTCTCCTCCAACACTTTATGAGGACACTGCGTTTGATTAAAAGTGCTCCGCTCTATTCTCCACTTCCTGTTTAAAGACGATGAGGAAAAGAGCAGCTCGTTAAACTTTAACCACGACGTTCATTGATATTAAATTCTGTGACCTGGTCTATACAGCGGCAGCGGTTTCATATTTCTGAAAGAATGATGATGTATTAAATGAACTTTAAACATAAACCTGACTCGGCATTAACCACCCAAGGACACGACCGGATCCAGCTCTAAAACGTTACGTCATTCTGAGATCTTTAACGTCTAAATCAGTCTAAATCCAGGATGCAGTCTAAATCCAGGATGCAGTCTAAATCCAGGGTGCAGTCTAATCCAGGGTGCAGTCTAATCCAGGGTGCAGTCTAAATCCAGGATGCAATCTAAATCCAGGGTGTAATCTAAATCCAGGGTGCAATCTAAATCAAGGATGCAGTCTAATCCAGGGTGCAATCTAAATCCAGGGTGCAGTCTAAATCCAGGGTGCAGTCTAAATCTAGGACGCAGTCTAAATCCAGGGTGCAATCTAAATCCAGGATGCAGTCTAAATCCAGGGTGCAGTCTAAATCTAGGATGCAGTCTAAATCCAGGATGCAGTCTAATCCAGGGTGCAATCTAAATCCAGGGTGCAGACTAAATCTAGGACGCAGTCTAAATCCAGGCAGTCTGTGGGTGTGTCTGAATTGTCTTTTTGTTTAGGAAGGTTCCTCAATGAGTGAAATGACCCCGATGCATTTAAGTGACAAGAGCTGTTTGAATTCTCTAAAAGTTAAGGAAAGGTGGGTCAATGCTTCCTTTATAACCTCCTTTAGCATAGGATACACTGGACCATCCTTTACCAAAGGAGAGGAGATATGCCGACCAACAATTCCTTGCGCCCGCAACGTTTAAAGCGAGCAGCGCATCCGACCGTTCACGAACATTATCGATGACCGTAAAGTGACACAGAGCATGTAAGAGATATCTTTATCCAGATGATGTTTTATTCAACATATTTCATTCACTTCACTTTGTGCTGTTCTACATCTGTATATCTTTCATAAATGTAATAATTAACATTTATTTTGATGTTGATTTATGAGTGGACAGGAAGGTGATGGTTTCTCTTTTCTTACTCGTAGCCTTGTAGTCTATATTCCTTTTATTTCACTTCCTCGTGGTAATTAGGATTACTTCACCGGTAAGAAGGCACAGGGGAAAGTTTTTTAGATGATCGTTTTGTAGTCCATTTTCAGAACATTGTAGTTTCACCACGGCAGACCCACGTCATTAACCTCCGCCGGCCCGTCGTATTTAATTACATCGCCTAGTGGAAATGTGGTCGGATTGTCAGAGCAACGAGATCACCTTTCCCTAAGTCCTTTATGAATTCTCCTCACATCTTTCCTTAAGCTCATGACCTTTTCCCCGGGGTTAAGGTGAAGACGATAGTGAAAGGGGATAGGAGGGACAATTCATATGCACCATAAGTCCAGGATGCAGTTGTTAAGAACTGCCGAGGACGCCACCTGGTGGCCTGAAGCTGAAACTTGCTTGAGGTAGAGTGCAGGTTTTTTTCTTACTTGAGGAAAAGCTGAGATTTGGCCTCCATCAGTTCCACTCCATCCCCCTCCTCCGGCTGCAGTGGAAGACCGGCTAACAGGGACACCACGGCCTCCATGCTGGCCTGGTCCAGGTCCCTGCATGCACACACACACACACACACACACACACACACACAGACACACACACACAGACAAAATACAGTGAGTCTCTGGGTTCTTCGCGTTACTTTTATTTAGTAAATGTAAACAACCTGCACCTGGTCAGACACTTAATGTCGTCGTCAGCCGCCTGGTTGGAGGTTCCCATCACCCAGTCGGTTAGATACTCCACCATCTTGTTCCTTCAGAGAACAGCAGACGTTTACATCTTGACCAATAAGCTACAGCCTCTGCAGGTTTACACTACCTCACCTAATGACACAGAGCGTCTGACACTCACCTGAACTTCATCTCCTGACAGAAGGACAGGTCGTCTCGTCGCTCCATCATCACCTCCACCAGCTGACACAGTTTGGTCTTGATCTGGATGGCGTGGACCGTATTTCCCAGGATGCGCACATACCTGATGGTGCAACACAGGCATGACTTACATCTCCTGGTTGGATAATATAAAATCAATCTAAAGGATAATCTAAGACTCTGCCTTTAGGAGCCATGTGTGAGTCTCAGAGGTTATTATACATCTGCTAAAGGTGTATAATAACAGTGTGCAATAATGAAGTGTCCAGTCACTGTGAGAGCTAAAGGGTCTCTGGGTCTCCCTCCCTCTGTTGTTAATGATCAGGGATGTGGTGGTTCTCACTGCTCCTGAACTCCAGTAAGAGGCAGTGACCATGGGCTGGTTTATGTGCACACGGGATGGGACTTTGTAACGAGGGCCTGAGCACTCTTGATACAGGACAGGTTCACACCTGAAGTGGGGGTCCTCTACTGCTGCATATACTTCAGTAAGCCTTTCTGCTTCTCACTCTTCTGTATTTGTTCTTAAATAGCTGTTAGCAAAGGGCTATGAGAATTAGCGCCACCTGGGTTTGGGTGTGAGTAGTGCCATGTGTGATGCATTTATTTTCTCCACTCAGATGTCTTGGTCGTGTGACGAGCTATGAGCTAACTAAACGATG
This sequence comes from Labrus mixtus, assembly GCF_963584025.1. NCBI lineage: Eukaryota > Metazoa > Chordata > Actinopteri > Labriformes > Labridae > Labrus > Labrus mixtus. Next base: position 10,308,151 of record NC_083620.1, read on the forward strand.
ACGATGGTCCACAGGTGGAGGACTCACCTGACCAGGTTGAGCATCATGGTCTCGATGCTGGCCTGTCCCAGGTGCTCCGAGCTGCCCTCCGTGTGGTTATCCAGAAGGTTTTTCATGATGGCGATGGTCTGCTCCACAAACTGAGTGTTGGTGTCGTTGATAGGAACCTGGGAACACGAGAAGCAACCGTTAGACACTAACTCGCCGATTACGTTGACATCACAGAGATGTTCAGATCTGAAACCGTTTGTTGGTGTTGGTAGCGGATCTGCTCGCGATCCTGCAGTGATTCTCAAAGTGGGGTCCCTGGTCTAAAAAAGTTTGAGAACCCCTGCCTTACACCATATGATTAACTGCAGGTCTTGATGATATAGCTCATAGTGATTGGCTGTTTACAAAGTAAAATCACATTGACCATCTGAGATCTGGACTGATGAATGTTCAAAACTGGGCGTGAAGAGTCGTCGCCCGACTCACCGGTCCCTGCGTGTCGAAGAACTTTCCGATGCTGTTCCTCAGCTTGTTAAACAGCATGGGGTAGAGGGCGGGGCTTAGCTCCAGACCCAGCAGGTCTTTGACATTGGTGCGGATGTGGAGACCGACCCGGTCGTGGCCGCAGACCAGCAGGGCGAGCAGCCTGTCCAGGAAGCGGCTGACGGGTGTCTCGCTGGAGGCCGAGGAGGAGCAAGAGGAGGCGACAGGGTTGTTCACGTCGCACGGACCCATGGAGATCATCGAGTGTTTACGCTCGCTCATCGGGCCCATGGGGGGGCTGTAGGTCGCGGGGCCAGGGGTGCTGCGCTGCTGGAGACAGACGCCGCCCAGAGCACACAGGAAGCCCGTCATGTTAATCCACTCCTGCTGCCGTGAGGGGGGAGGAGGGGGAGGGAAGGCAGACACGGTGTCACGAGAGAGCTGCAGGTAGAAGCCAACCGTTTCTATTCATGTACGAGCCAATCAGAAGCTCGACCAATAAAATACACAACAAGTCACACGAGGAGGACCGTTTCTGAATCTGTCGTTCATATTCACTCATCGTCTGGCCTTAAAATGCGAGCTCACCTGTCCGTCTTCTGCTTTGTTTTTGGGGAAGTTGAGGATCTGTTTGGTGACCTGGTCCCACTTAGCGTGCGTGTCCTCCCAGGCCTGACGGAAGAACGACAGGTGATCAAGAGTTTATGTTAGAAGAGGAGGAAGAGAAGAAACGACCATATCGTGCATGACATCATACATGACATCATACATGACATCATACATGATGTCTTGCTGTGGGTCTGCACTTCACATCGTAGGCTGAGAGCTCGACTAGCATACAGACTTAATGTAAGTCTCACCTGTATATCAGTCTCACCTGTGTATCAGTCTCACCTGTGTATCAGTCTCACCTATATCAGTCTCACCTGTGTATCAGTCTCACCTATATCAGTCTCACCTGTGTATCAGTCTCACCTGTGTATTAGTCTCACCTGTGTATCAGTCTCACCTGTATATCAGTCTCACCAGTATATCAGTCTCACCTGTATATAAGTCTCACCTATATCAGTCTCACCTGTATATAAGTCTCACCTATATCAGTCTCACCTGTATATAAGTCTCACCTATATCAGTCTCACCTGTGTATCAGTCTCACCTGTGTATCAGTCTCACCTATATCAGTCTCACCTATATCAGTCTCACCTGTATATCAGTCTCACCTGTGTATCAGTCTCACCTGTATATCAGTCTCACCTATATCAGTCTCACCTGTATATCAGTCTCACCTATATCAGTCTCACCTATATCAGTCTCACCTGTGTATCAGTCTCACCTATATCAGTCTCACCTGTGTATCAGTCTCACCTGTATATCAGTCTCACCAGTATATCAGTCTCACCTGTATATCAGTCTCACCAGTATATCAGTCTCACCTATATCAGTCTCACCTATATCAGTCTCACCTATATCAGTCACACCTGTATATCAGTCTCACCTGTGTATCAGTCTCACCTATATCAGTCTCACCTATATCAGTCTCACCTATATCAGTCTCACCTATATCAGTCACACCTGTATATCAGTCTCACCTCTTTCGGCCAATTAGTTTGCAGCTGTGTATCACTTGCAGTACCATCTGTGTCCACCAGGTGGAGTTTGTAATCCTATTAGCTACCTGTACGCTAGCCGAGAGCTCAGCCTAGGGAGAAAGTTTTGAACTACCGACAGCCCCCGAGTCGTGCTGCCAACCTTCGCTGAGCTTAATTTCCTGAACAGTATACCGCCGTTTGATTTAAAGGCACCATGATGACATATGACGGAGAGAAAGATGGGGAAAAATGGTGCCGCCAGCCTCGTCTGTGTATCCCAGCACAGCATGTAATACGCGATAAATAGAGGTGAATTTGAAATCTTGTCGGATGGTGTGCAGGGTGTGATGGTGGTGGCTGCACTCGTGCTAATGACGGCGTGTGTGTCAGTATATTTTACTGGTATGTTGGTCGCTCCGGTGTACAGGACGCAGCCAGGTATTAAATATGCGTCTGATACACAAAGTGTGTTTAATAATCTGCCTTCTTACAAACAGACTTAAAAGTTTAAACATGTTCAGAATCAAACCGAGCGTGAAATGATGAGAAGACTCTGTTAGCATGTAAGTCAGAATATCTTCAAAGGGAGCGTGTCTGACCTCAATGTTTCCCGGGGTCGGGTGCTCGATCCTCCTCAGTAACGCCATCACTCTCTTCTGCAGGGTGGAGCGTCCTGTGGAAACAACAGTTCTCATGATGAACTGGTCGACGCCTGGTTAACACAGCTTTACTCATGGTCTCCAGAAGCACTGACCTGTCCCCATCATGTTGCTGACCGATGCCAGCTCGCTGAAGGTGGCGTAGTTAGGCAGCATGGTCTGGACCGACACCTCGTCGGCAGCGCTGCGGATGTCGGCCTCCTCGCAGAGGTGACGGAAGCACGACATTGCCACCAGCACGGCCTCGGTGTCCGGACTCCACAGGAACATGTAGAGACTCACCTCAAGCTTCGTCTGAGCCTGCCGGCAGATTGGGATCCCTCCGCCCATCGTCGCACACTCCTGAAAACAAACAGTCCAGGGTTAGGGTCTAAAGTCCTCTAACGGTCCAGGGTTAGGGTCTAAAGTCCTCTAACGGTCCAGGGTTAGGGTCTAAAGTCCTCTAACAGTCATGTGATCTCCGTACGTCACCTTGTTCTTGAGCAGAAACTTGTTCCTGCAGATGAGAATCTCTCGCAGCCACTTGAGGACTTCTGTTCCGTTCACCATCTGCTGACCGATCAGCTTACGACAGATGAGGAAGAGAACCTGAGAGCTGCAGAGGAGAAGAAGAAAGTTATGATCCTGTGGGCGTCGCTGTGAAGACGCTGCAGAGCCAACAGAGCTAACATGCGTCATTGTAGTGAGGTCACGGCGGGTTGAGCAAACAGCTGTAGCTCCATGAGACCGAGGGGGGACGACAGGTGAGAGGATTATGTCCTACCTGATGTCCCAGAACGTCTCAATGGGGGCTTCAGGGTTCCACAGCTCTATGGTCTCGGGCTGGTGCAGGACTAGCAGAGCCTGGACCCAGACAGGACAGTACCGAGAGAACCAGAAGAGACAGAGAGAGACATGAGCAACTCAAGTGTTCAAGAAGACTCTAATTCATCGTTGTCATGACTACAAGAGAAGAATATTTTATTTAAACTTCTTTTTATAAACTGAACAATTCCACAACCTCCATCGCCTCCTGGGAGAGCTGGGTGGTGTTGGTCAGCGGGACGAGCTGCACGAGGCCGGTGATGAGCTCGGCCGTGCTGCTCGGCATCTCTGGAGCCTGCTTCACTGGGTCCTAACACACACACACACACACACACACAAAGAAACACACACACACAGATGAATATCTCTCTACCTTTTAAGAACGTGAACATGTCGTGATGAAGGGCGGGACTCACGTGCAGCATGAGTTTGGGGTCGGCGTGGATGAGTTTGACGAGAGCGAGTAGAAGGCACTTGTAGCTCCGAGTGTCGAGGTCTGTGGCTTTCTCTTTGAACTTCAGACTCGTGCTCATCTTACCTTTAAACGTCAGACTCTGCAGGAGAGAGGACCGCGGTCAGAGTGTATGTGAGGTCTCAGTGGCGGCCCCTACTTTAACCCTTTAGTATAAACCTGATGTTCAGAGTGTATCTTAGGACTCACCGGCGTCATACGTAGTGGCGCGTGGGTCCCGGCGCCCTGGATAACTCGGTTCAGGGTTTCGGAGAACATGGAGCGCAGCTCTCCAGAGTAGCAGTACACAGCGTCGATCTTGGGCCACCAGTCCAGGTGAGACTGAGGAGACGACACAGAAATTGATGAGGCGAGATTTCAAACTGTGGACCTTTTCTATGACAATCATTTCTGTGTTCATCAGAAAGCAGAAAAATGTCAAACTTACGTTGGTGATTATTCTGTGCAGAGAGTTAACCAGGACGAAGTGGAAAGTAGAAGGCGAGGAGGCGGCCAAACAGACCTGAACACAGACAGAAAGTTCAGGTGAGTATGAAACACCTGCATCACCATGACAACAGAAACATGGAGTGGGAGCATGGTGGTCACAGCCCACCTTAAAGTGCTGGTTGTTGTGAGGATTGATGCGGAAACAGGACACGAAGCAGTCCATCATGAGCTCCACGTCGGCGTTCTGGCTGCCCGTCCCCCTCCAGAACGGTTTGGCCGGGTTGAACAGCAGAGCCTGATGGGACAGAAGGGGTCAAAGGTCACTTCAGGTCAATAAAAAGGTTTGTGGGGACTCGTCAGTAAGAGTAACTCATGATCGGAAACAGTTTCCTGTTTTTATGAAAGTGTCCGAAGTGAGTCCGTTCAAATGTGCGATCAGTACAACTACTATATCTTTACAATAGTATTTGAAAGAGATAGAGTCGGAGTGAGGAGACCTTGAGATCAATGACGATGGACTGCACCAGCAGGAAGATGGTGGAGTGATCCTCCCAGTTGATGTAGGTGGAAGCTTTGCACAGTTTGACACAGGCGATGGCGGCGCTTTCCATCAGCTGTTTGCTGCTTCCCTGACCAGATATAGCTTTACGGAGACTGTCCAAGAACAGCTTCTGCAGGAGAGAGAGAGAAAGAGAGAGAGAGAGGAGAGAGAGAGAGAGAGAGAGAGAGAGGGACAGTTTTTGTGCCTGTGTCTGTGTTTGTATGTTTGTCTGTGTGTGTGTGTGTGTGTGTGTTAGTGTGTGTGTGTGTGTGTGTGTCTGTGTGTGTTTGTGTCTCCACCTTGTTGGCCTTGCTGTCCTCCACCGTGTCTTTGGAGATGGTGTGTAAGATCTCTGGACAGAGGATGAGGAGGATGATCTGCAGCGGCCAAACGGCGGCCTTCCTCTTTGCGCTCTCTGCAAAGCTGTCGACCAGGTCGAACAGCTTCTCTGCTGCTTCTGAACACACACACACACAGAGACACACATACATGAAGACACACATACACACACACACGGAGACAAACACAGACACACACACACACACACACACACACAAAGACACACATACACACACATACACATGGAGACACACACACACACACACACACACACACACAAAGACACACACACACACACACACACACACACACAAAGACACACACACACACACACACACACAGAGACACACACATATCAGATTGTGTAGATGACGTGTGATTGGTTATATTAATGGTTTAAAAATTCCGGACGCGGTCGTCATTCAAACGGGTTTAGATTTAAAGATAGTCTCGCGTGTCGCTCACTTCAAGAAGTAATGAAAATAAGACCTTCAGTATTCGATCAGAGTCAGAGACTGAACACAAAGACTCTAAAGAATCTCTAACCCTGTGTACAGAGAGTCCAGCTCTGAGCAGGTTTGGAGAAACTTGGAGGGCTGAATGTGACAGACTCAGGTGGAGGCTGTGGGTTAGGGTTAGCGCCCTTACCTGCCATGTCCGCCTGCGGCCTCTGGTATAGCATCGTGAACTCGTCGGGGTAATTCTCCACCCAGTTCCAGAACGCCTACAGGGAGAAGAAGGATGAGCTGGAGACAATCCTGAACTCCGACCAGTCATGACTCTACACATGTTCATAGCATCCTGCATGCTGCAGATTCAGGGGTCAGGGTTCAGGGGTCAGACCTACCTTCTCTAAACTGTTGATGACCGACAGCTGTGCAGGTTTCTTTAGAGCTCGGAACTTCAGTGCAGTTTCTGGAACAACAACAGATCAAAAAGGTCACCGTGACCGCTTCAGTAATCCTTTTTATGATCGCTCTGATCTGTTACTCATAAACACCAATCAGAAGGCCACATTCAGCACGACAGAGTTGACCTGCGACCTCTCACCTTGCAGCAGCCTCTTCAGCTTGGAACAGTCCACGTTGATGTACTGCATCAGCTCGATGTCGTGAACGTCCACGTTGTCCTCAGAGCAGACGGTGAGCTCCTGCAGCCTGCAGAGAAGACACAAACACGTCAAGGCTGCAGCAGATCCAGAACCCCCAACCCAAAACCAGAACCATCCCGGGCCTTTACCTGGTGGAGATCCGACTGAAGACGGCGTTGAAGTTGTTGCAGCTCAGAGAGAAGAGGACAGCTGAGGCGGAGACACGGAGCTCGGCGGCGTGCTGGTGGCCTTCCCGGTACGTGTGGATGAAATGACAGATCTCCGGCAGCAGCTGTTTGACCAACATGGTCTCGTCCAGACGCAGACAGTCCTTTGATTGCTGAGGAAGAAGACCGGGACGTTAACTCTCTGAGCGTTAAAGGTCTGTTCAGAAAGAACCAATGAATGAACCATGAAGAAGAACCACAGCTTTAAGCAGGATCAGACACCAACAAAGAAGACTGTCTCTGATGACTTGGAAAGAGTCAGAAATATGTTAAAACACGTGACGTGATGTCTTCTATTTAGATTTATGATTCATTATTGCTCACTCATATGGAGGGTGGACCCTCCTAAGACCTTTTCAAGCTGAAACGCCATGGACATGTTGTTTACCATCCAAACAGGAAGTGTTTTTTTGAGAGGCTTAGGCTAGTCTTCATTATATACACATATCATTAGAGAGGATGATGGGGGGTGCAGGATGATGGGGGGCGCAGACTCACCCCAGCCAAACACTTCTCCAGCGTGTCCAGGATGATGAGCTGAGAGAGGTAGAGGTTCTTCTCCGAAGCTTCTCCAAATATCCGCTGTGGAGACAAACATCAGGTTTCTATGGCAACGCTAAATGAACACGTGTAAGCTAACACCACACTCATTAAAGGCTCATATAGGTTCATTCAACGGGGATGTGTAGTAACCATGGATACGAGTGGAAGTCAGTCAGTTACAGTAAAACTTTAATAGTCCTCTTCACGCCGCCTTTATCAGAGACACAACTTTAATTATTCTCATAAACTCAAACACAGCAGAGGTTAGAAAGACTTAGGACGCGGTCACACTGGTATGCCATATCGTGCTTAAGCACGATTGACCCTCCCCTCTCCGTTCCCTCGCTGGCCTCACACTGCTGGCCTCACACTGCTCCAGGACTAACGGGGTCTGAGCATGGTTACCTCTGTACATAACGTCGTAAAACAACACATCCATGGCTTAATGCGATTATGAAGCGTGTTTACAAACAGACGGACTCGAGACATTTAAAAAAAAAAAAGGGACTCACGGTCGAGTCAGCGTCTGCACATCAGAGAACATGACAGCTAGTTTACTGGCTTGAGGCTTATTTTAAGTCATGTTAATCAGATACAGTCATAAATAAATTAAAAGAATAAAAGAGACGCGCGGTGGAGTCTGCGTCCGTACATCAGAGAACATGACAGCTACTTCATGTCTTTACTCTGAGTCATGTTAGTCAGATACAGACTGAACACTCTGGATTTCTTCTGAATGAAGGCTGTCAGTGTTGTGAACCCGCATGCTTGTGCTCGTGCATGAAGTGTACCGTGATGAAGAACACCTCTCTGAGAGACAAGAGAGCTGAGAGACGAGAGAGCTGAGAGACGAGAGAGCTGAGAGACGAGAGCTGAGAGACGAGAGAGCTGAGAGACGAGAAAACTGAGAGACGAGAGAGCTGAGAGACGAGAGCTGAGAGACGAGAGAGCTGAGAGACGAGAGCTGAGAGACGAGAGAGCTGAGAGCTGAGAGATGAGAGCTGAGAGACGAGAGAGCTGAGAGCTGAGAGACGAGAGCTCAGAGCTGAGAGATGAGAAAACTGAGAGACGAGAGAGCTGAGAGACGAGAGAGCTGAGAGACGAGAGAGCTGACAGCTGAGAGACGAGAGAGCTGAGAGACGAGAGCTGAGAGACGAGAGAGCTGAGAGACGAGAGCTGAGAGACGAGAGAGATGAGAGACAAGAGAGCTGAGAGACAAGAGAGCTGAGAGACGAGAGCTGAGAGGAGAGAGAGATGAGAGAGCTGAGAGACGAGAGAGCTGAGAGACGAGAGCTGAGAGACGAGAGAGCTGAGAGACGAGAGCTGAGAGGCGAGAGAGATGAGAGAGCTGAGAGCTGAGAGAGCTGAGAGACAAGAGAGCTGAGAGAAGAGAGAGCTGAGAGACAAGAGAGCTGAGAGACGAGAGAGATGAGAGATGACAGACCTGAGAGACGAGAGCTGAGAGAAGCAAGAAACGAGAGAGGTAATAGACGAGAGCTGAGAGAAGAGAGAGCTGAGAGAAGAGAGAGCTGAGAGACGAGAGAACTGAGAGACAAGAGAGCTGAGAGACGAGAGAGCTGAGAGAAGAGAGAGCTGAGAGAGAAGAGAGAGCTGAGAGACGATAGAGCTGAGAGACGAGAGAACTGAGAGACAAGAGAGCTGAGAGACGAGAGAGCTGAGAGAAGAGAGAGCTGAGAGAAGAGAGAGCTGAGAGAAGAGAGAGCTGAGAGACGAGAGAGCTGAGAGAAGAGAGCTGAGAGACCAGAGAGCTGAGAGACGAGAGCTGAGAGACGAGAGAGCTGAGAGACGAGAGAGCTGAGAGACGAGAGAGCTGAGAGACAAGAGAGCTGAGAGCTGAGAGACCTGAGAGACGAGAGCTGAGAGACGAGAGCTGAGAGACGAGAGAGCTGAGAGACGAGAGACGAGAGAGCTGAGAGACGAGAGAGCTGAGAGACGAGAGCTGAGAGACGAAAGCTGAGAGCTGAGAGACGAGAGCTGAGAGACGAGAGCTGAGAGACGAGAGAGCTGAGAGACGAGAGACGAGAGAGATGAGAGATGACAGAGCTGAGAGACGAGCGCTGAGAGCTGAGAGACGATAGAGCTGAGAGACGAGAGAACTGAGAGACAAGAGAGCTGAGAGACGAGAGAGCTGAGAGAAGAGAGAGCTGAGAGAAGAGAGAGCTGAGAGAAGAGAGAGCTGAGAGACGAGAGAGCTGAGAGAAGAGAGCTGAGAGACCAGAGAGCTGAGAGACGAGAGCTGAGAGACGAGAGAGCTGAGAGACGAGAGAGCTGAGAGACGAGAGAGCTGAGAGACAAGAGAGCTGAGAGCTGAGAGACCTGAGAGACGAGAGCTGAGAGACGAGAGCTGAGAGACGAGAGAGCTGAGAGACGAGAGAGCTGAGAGACGAGAGAGCTGAGAGACGAGAACTGAGAGACGAAAGCTGAGAGCTGAGAGACGAGAGCTGAGAGACGAGAGAGCTGAGAGACGAGAGACGAGAGAGATGAGAGATGACAGAGCTGAGAGACGAGCGCTGAGAGATGAGAGACGAGAGAGCTGAGAGACGAGAGCTGAGAGAAGCAAGAGACGAGAGAGGTAATAGACAAGAGCTGAGAGACGAGAGCTGAGAGACGAGAGAGCTGAGAGACGAGAGACCTGAGAGACGAGAGCTGAGAGACGAGAGAGCTGAGAGACAAGAGCTGAGAGACGAGAGACCTGAGAGATGAGAGAGCTGAGAGACGAGCGACCTGAGAGACGAGAGCTGAGAGACGAGAGAGCTGAGAGATGAGAGAGCTGAGAGAGCTGAGAGACGAGAGACCTGAGAGAAGCGAGCTGAGAGACGAGAGACCTGAGAGATGAGAGAGCTGAGAGACGAGCGACCTGAGAGACGAGAGCTGAGAGACGAGAGAGATGAGAGATGAGAGACCTGAGAGACAAGAGACCTGAGAGAAGCGAGCTGAGAGACGAGAGAAGCGAGCTGAGAGACGAGAGACGAGAGAGCTGAGAGCTGAGAGACGAGAGACGAGAGAGCTGAGAGACAAGAGAAGCGAGCTGAGAGATGAGAGCTGAGAGACGAGAGCTGAGAGACGAGACCTGGGAGACGAGAGCTGAGAGACAAGAGCTGAGAGACGAGAGACGAGAGACGAGAGCTGAGAGATGAGAGCTGAGAGACGAAAGCTGAGAGACGAGAGAGCTGAGAGACGAGAGCTGAGAGACGAGAGCTGAGAGACGAGAGCTGAGAGACGAGAGAGACGAGAGCTGAGAGCTGAGAGATGAGAGCTGAGAGCTGAGAGATGAGAGCTGAGAGACGAGAGCTGAGAGACGAGAGCTGAGAGACGAAAGCTGAGAGACAAGAGAGCTGAGAGACGAGAGCTGAGAGACGAGGGTCGAGAGACGAGAGCTGAGAGACGAGAGCTGAGAGACGAGAGCTTAGAAACGAGGGTTGAGAAATGAGAGCTGAGAGACTGTGCAACATGATCATTACAATAAATAACATGAAAACATTTGTTTACATTATCTCAACATGATTTCTGTTGTCTACACACCAGTGTGACCCTGAGGTCATGCAACCCGGGTAGAGCTGCAGGGTGTCCTGCTCGCACACTCACCATGTTGTTGACATTTTTGAGGATGGTGGTGAGGCCGCTGATGACGAGGGAGAACTTGTACTTGGAGATGTTGATCAGACACTCCTTGTTGTGCTCGGTGCTGACTTTGGTGTGAGTGTTCTGGTGTCCCACTTTGATGGGAAGCTGGAGGAAACAAAGAGAGGACGGTCAGGCTGTGATACCGAGTCTGACCTCACATCAGAAACGACCTTCATCTGAAGCTCCAGTTCTCCAGCAGTAACAGAGTGAACATTTGAGTGACTCTGCTCAGCCTTTTTCCTCGGCTACAAGCTAACAGATCAGCTCCGCCTCACAGAATTGATCCCACACTCCAAACATCTACTCCTTAGATAAATGGTCCGCTGAGTATGTTCTGCTGCTGAGAACAAGCTAACGCTTAACAACTCCAGATGTTTCTGGAAACACCTCTGATGTTAGGTATCGGATACAAACCAGTACGCCAGTCAATGCTCCAATCAAAGCTAGTAAATTATCAGGGACAGCTGTGGATCAGTGGTGTCAGACGTCTCGACTGAAAGGTCAGGGGATCGATCTCCAGATCCCGCAGCTACATGTGGATGTTTCCTTTGACAAGACACTTAACCCCACGTTGCTCCCATGATATAGCGGGATATACTGACCTATGACCCCTGTGCAGTGAGCCCTCTGATGACCTATTACCCCTGTAATGTGATATTTTTGATGACATATGACCGCTGTACTTCTGATGACCTATGACCCCTAGGGGTGTAATAGTAGACAAAAATTTTGGTTCGGTACGAGTCTCAGTATTGAAGCTTCGGTTCGGTACAGTAAAGGGACTTGATGCAACACTTTTTATTTATTTATTAGGAACATTTAGAATTTCCCTTTTACACATTGGGCTAAGTGCAGCATCGACAGTTCAGACTTGTACACCTGCTCAGGTTAATTTTTAATAACATTTTAAATTAAACATTGTGAAAAAAACCATAAAATGAACTTATGCTGCATCCTTCAACCAAAAGAGTCTCCAATAAATAAAAGATATGAATGAAATAAAGTATTTCAGAATGAAATGAAGTAATTAATATAGCCTATATGTAAAAATATTTATTTTAAATTTCACTGACACCTTTTAGTTTATGAAGGCAACAGTTTTTTGAATGCCCTTTGAGCACATAATAAACCTAATCACATCTGGGATAGTATAGTTTAATCGCAGAACTATTAATATTTCCCTCTGTTGATATAAGAACTTCAATGGTATTTGTTGTGGCTTTGGCCCGTTCAGAATTACTAGCAAAAGGTTTTCTGTTGGGGAGGGAGGGTGTTCATTCTATCATGCTGCAGGTTATGCTCCCACACAGACGCGTCTCCCCTTTTGCGACGCAGCACTGCTGGAGCGGGATCATCGCTGAAAATTAAATTTAAAAAAAACTTTATTTGTCCCCGGGGGGCAATTCAAAGGCACACAGAGCAGTAAATTAACAACGAAACAAATTAAAACAAAACTTAAGAGTAAGTCCGTAAAAAGAACTCCAACATGGTTACATGCAACTGTCCAAACCGACAGGGCTCGAGGAACGAGTAACCTGCAGAGTTTATGTTTGAACTGTTTTACAAGTTACTAACTAAAAACTGTCCCATACCAGCGGCCGCAGCCTTCCTCCACCCTGAGGTGTGCTTCCGCTTTGCGGTCTGTGTGGGAACATAGATTAAAGAACTTCTGTTCCGCGCGTACTCGGATCGGTCCGCGTGCCGAAAACCCTGTACCGAAACGGTCCGAGTACGTGTACCTTTACATCCCTAATGACCCCTGTGATGTGATCTTTCTGATGACCTATGACCCCTGTGGTGATATTTTTGATGACCTATGACTCCTGTGCTATGATACTTCTGATGACCTATGATCCAGTGCTGTGATTGACTGATGACCTTTGACCCCTGTGCTGTGATGCTTTTGATGACCTTTGACCCCTGTGCTGTGATGCTTTTGATGACCTCTGACCCCTGTGCTGTGATTGACTGAAGACCTATGATCCCTGTAGTGTGACCTTCTTATGACCTTTGACCCCTGTACTGTGATTGACTGAAGACCTATGACCCCTGTAGTGTGACCTTCTGATGACCTTTGACCCCTGTACTGTGATCCTTCTGATGACCTTTGACCCGTGTTGTGATTAACTGAAGACCTATGACCCCTGTACTGTAATCCTTCTGATGACCTTTGACCCCTGTGCTGTGATTGACTGAAGACCTATGACCCCTGTAGTGTGACCTTCGGATGACCTTTGACCCCTGTGTTGTGATTGACTGAAGACCTATGACCCCAGCAGTGTGACCTTCTGATGACCTTTGACCCCTGTGGTGTGACTGACTGAAGACCTTTGACCCCTGTGCTGTGATTGACTGAAGACCTATGACCCCAGTAGTGTGACCTTCTGATGACCTTTGACCCCTGTGCTGTGATTGACTGAAGACCTATGACCCCAGTAGTGTGACCTTCTGATGACCTTTGACCCCTGTGTTGTGATTGACTGAAGACCTATGACCCCAGTAGTGTGACCTTCTGATGACCTTTGACCCCTGTGGTGTGACTGACTGAAGACCTTTGACCCCTGTGTTTCATATTCATTTTGAAGATAACCTTCAGCCTCTTTCCTCGGGGCTCCATGTTTTCTTTATCAGAGTTCACAGTTAAACGTCTGAGGCTTTAAAAACTGAGTTGGTTTGTGATTCAGAGGAACTCATACTCAATTCATTGACAATGTCAGGTGATTTAAAACAAGACTAACCCTGTTGTTGGAAGTGGACTTATAAGGATCCTGGTCCTGTGGAGTGGTCTTGGACGCCCTGAACATTTAAAGAAACTGACATTTTGTTGAGCATCAATGCACAGCTGAACAGAAACATCAGTGTGTCTTCAAGGGTCGGACTGCGTGGCTCACATTCCTCGCGTTGTCAGGAACACTCACGTCATTTATGGCAGAAGATCCGGCTCGGACAGAGCTGGCAGCCAGAACGTAAACAGGAAATGGACCAGCACGCCACTCTGCTGTCTCTGAATCTCTGTGCCCGTCCACAAGTCCTCATTGGACCTGTGAGCCACTTCATGAAAATCTGCTTGGACCACCGAGTCTACCATAAGATTGCAAACTGACCGTTTGACGCCACGTGTTCGAATAACCCGACACAACCTTAGTTCATCAATGATCGGCAGAGTCAGAAGAACTGAAGCTTTAAAACATCTTCATCACATTTTAACCCTAACGTCCAAATTCTGCGTGTTCAGTCCGTCTCCGCTCCGTTACGGCAGCAGAGCTTCATTTTCAACGCAGTGTTTCCCATACATTGATTCATCCGATTATCGACAAGGACCGCCACGGATTCATTTGTTGTATTCATAAAATTGCTGCGGGCACTAGAGAGAGAGTGGGAGAGAGAGCGTGTGAGAGTGCAGGCCCGCTATGAGTATGAAGCGTGTTAGATGTAGCTGCAGCTACGTTACCTGCTCCTCTCTCTGCGAGCATCGCAGGGCACGCTGAGCTACACCAACATACAGTACATTGCTTCACGCGCACACACACACACACACTGGAGCACCAACCACCACGCGTATCTTTTTTACTTTTAGTCAACAGCGCAAAGTTGATCCGTACGGATCATAGACTGTAGGCTACATATTAGGTATGGACTTAACAATAGCAACATCTGTACATATATAAACAACACAACTTCAGAAGGTCAACACTTTTTTATTTTCAGGTGTAATTACAGATTTTTTTTCCTCAACTGTTTATAGGTTCTTTATAGGTTCGTAAATCGCACATATATTTTTATCCCTGCACGGGTTATGTACATTTCTTGAATACGTCTATTTTTAATTGCACAGTTTAAGTTTGTTTCATCTAGGGGTATTCTTTAAACCTTTTTTCGGGTTAATATATATGTATGGGAGGGGGTGCGTCGGTTTTGTGGTTTAATTTGTAACAAATGTTTCATGTCATGTACGTCTTTGTAACCTGCTACTGGATGCTTTGAATTTCCCTCGGGATCAATAAAGTATCTATCTATCTATCTATCTGTCATCTCACAGCCTGCTAAATTAATGTAGAGGAAAAAAACGTATTTGATATAAACACAAACGTAATATTAAAATTAAAAATTACAGAATAAATAAATAAATAAAAGACTCTGTTTAGACGGTTCAGAACGACGACCTAAGTGTGTTTGTTTATGTGTTTTATACTCTTTTATACCACTTACAGCGGATTATGTCACGCTGTCACGAGTGAATGTGGAAAATTACCGCAGGAACTCCTTGGTCTTGGCACTCCAGCTGTCCGGCTGTACTCTCCCTGCTGCCCACTGAGAGCGCAGCCTGTGGGTGGACGAGGGCGCACGCATGACCAAATGTTGGACGCCAAGTCAGGGCTGATAGCAATGTTTGTTTCATGACTTCGTTTGGTGTCAGACATCTGTGCAGCTCTACTTGAAGCTTTTAGCCAAACACCGCGGCCTCAACCAGCCCCCTACTAACTCCGTGTACCAGAACCCTCTGACTGAGTGACCCTGAAAAGAGAACCTGGACGTTAACTGTAAAGTGACTGTGAGGGATTTATCGTAGGATTAGGCTAATCATAACCAGGAAGTAGATTTAAAACCTTAAACCAGTGGTAGTAATCCAACTAATCCACTAAACCCATCTGAAGTCCATGATCCTCAGAGACTTACCCGGGACCCAAGGGCTCAAACACCTCTAGAGAACCAAACCCCCCCAGAGACCAAAACCCCTCCAGAGCAGAGACCCAAACACCCCAAGAGACCCAAAAATGTCCAGAGAACCAAACACCTCCAGACAGACAAAACACCTGCAGAGACCTAAACACATCCAGAGACCCGAACACCTCCAAAGACCCAAGCTCCTCCAGAGACCCATGGAGTTGTTCTGCTTCCTGTTTGACAGGAAGGTGGGCTTTCAGTAAAGGTACAAGCAGTAAACATACACACTACGTCCTTCAGTAAGTGGGCGTGGCTTATGGTGGCCATGAGCACAGGAGGAGCAAACCAAGGTTCAGGTAAATCCCCCAGTGTGAGGGTTGTGACCTTTATCAGGGTCATGAAAGCCTGAAGCATGTCGGTCTAATAAAGTTAATCAAGTTGATCTTTCTGCTACGAGTGCTGCTGGAGCTTATTCACTGCATTAAGCCTTTCTCTCTCTGGGTGCAGCCCGATACTACGACTCTCCTTCTCCAGTGTTTGGTTCATTAATACATCCGAAGCATCTGAAGCACAACCTGAACTTTACCTGTTTGACACCTTTGTTAGATCACCTGTGGTCATTTGCTCCTGGCTGTGGTTCAGGTGTAAAACTAAGAGGGACAGAATATTTTCTGTTGACTGTCCATGTTGGTTTTAAAAGTCCTTTTAACTTTTTACAGTGTTGTGTTAAAGAAAGACTTCAGTTCAGCTGAGAGGACATACCTGTACACATTCTTAAAGGACAGGTGAGTCTGAGCGGACACACCTACACACAGTCTAAAAGGACAGGTGAGTCTGAGCGGACACACCTACACACAGTCTAAAAGGACAGGTGAGTCTGAGAGGACACACCTACACACAGTCTAAAAGGACAGGTGAGTCTAAGAGGACACCTACACACAGTCTAAAAGGACAGGTGAGTCTGAGAGGACAGGACACACCTACACACAGTCTAAAAGGACAGGTGAGTCTGAGAGGACACACCTACACACAGTCTAAAAGGACAGGTGAGTCTGAGAGGAGACACCTACACACAGTCTAAAAGGACAGGTGAGTCTGAGAGGACACACCTACACACAGTCTAAAAAGGACAGGTGAGTCTAAGAGGACACACATACACACAGTCTAAAAGGAGAGGTGAATCTGAGAGGACAGGACACACCTACACACAGTCCAAAAGGACAGGTGAATCTGAGAGGACACACTTACACACAGTCTAAAAGGACAGGTGAGTCTGAGAGGACACACCTGTACACAGTCTAAAAGGACAGGTGAGTCTGAGAGGACACACCTACACACAGTATAAAAGGACAGGTGAGTCTGAGAGGACAGGACACACCTACACACAGTCTAAAAGGACAGGTGAGTTTGAGAGGACACACCTACACACAGTCTAAAAGGACAGGTGAGTCTGAGAGGACACACCTACACACAGTCTAAAAGGACAGGTGAGTTTGAGAGGACACACCTACACACAGTCTAAAAGGACAGGTGAGTCTGAGAGGACACACCTACACACAGTATAAAAGGACAGGTGAGTCTGAGAGGACAGGACACACCTACACACAGTCTAAAAGGACAGGTGAGTCTGAGAGGACAGGACACACCTACACACAGTCCAAAAGGACAGGTGAGTCTGAGAGGACACACCTACACAGTCTAAAAGGACAGGTGAGTTTGAGAGGACACACCTACACACAGTCTAAAAGGACAGGTGAGTATGAGAGGACACACCTACACACAGTCTAAAAGGACAGGTGAGTCTAAGAGGACACACCTACACACAGTCTAAAAGGACAGGTGAATCTGATATGACACACATACACACAGTCTAAAAGGACAGGTGAGTCTGAGAGGACACACCTACACACAGTCTAAAAGGACAGGTGAGTCTGAGAGGACACACCTGTACACAGTGTAAAAACACCACATTAACCAACATTAGGTGACTGTAGCTAACATTTAGTGTCCGTGGTATTGAAACAGGTAAAGACATTACGTCATTTGGACCAGGTTTTGTGAGAGGTAAAGCCAGCATGATCACAGCCTCGGTGCTGACACAGTCACTTCTTATTTGTTTACATTAGAAGGCTAGGCCTGATGCTAATGTTAGCATGCTAGCTGACATGATCCAAAGCGCTATCTTAGGAGCTTTAACGGACACACACTCACAGTTTTTATATGTTTTATATTTAAATGTCTCTGCTGAGATGCTTTATTGTGTTTTATTGTAGAAATCCTCGCGTGTTTGTGTTTAAATCCAGGGACAGAGGGGGGATAAATCAGCTAATTGATCGTACAGACGGCGCTAGCTTACAGACAGAGCCATCTTCAGTGTTCGTTATTAGCGAATAAAAAGCGGACAAAGTTCTTTCCTGCTCGGGATGATCCACAGCGAACCCGGGGATTAAACACCAAACTTGGGTTACTGTAAATTCAGCGCCGGTACCGGGGCCCGGAGACCCCCGAAACCTGCTACACCCTTCCATCCCCGGACTCAGCCCCTCTTACCTGCTCATCAAACCTGGTGATCACGGCCTGGACCCACTCCACGGGTTTGTGAGCCGCCATGTCGGCGCGGGGGGAACCGCAGAGCTGCGCCGGCAGATCCGAGGTACGAGGCCGCAGCTGGAGGGCTTATTTCCGCATGAACGTGTGTCCGGGGTGGGTGGCAGAGGACAAGAGGGGCAAGTATTTTTCCCTTTCTGCAGGATTCACCATGCCACCGCCATGACACACCACCGGAAGTCTTGTTCACAGAAAGTGATGGGAGGTGTTGGAGAGCTCTGCTCGCTGCAGTGACACACACACACA
Source organism: Labrus mixtus (assembly GCF_963584025.1). Taxonomy (NCBI): domain Eukaryota; kingdom Metazoa; phylum Chordata; class Actinopteri; order Labriformes; family Labridae; genus Labrus; species Labrus mixtus. The sequence continues at coordinate 10,326,481 of NC_083620.1, forward strand.
CACACACACACACACACACACACACACACACACACACACACACACACACACACACACACACACACACACACACACACACACACACACACACACACACACACACACCTCCTCCTCCTGCTCCTTCTTCTGTGGCTTTTCCGCCTGCTGCTGGTTTATTAGGGGATGAGATGTCTTTGGACTGAGGTTCAACTTGAAATAAAAACATGTTTGTTTTAAACATAAAGAGTCTTAAAGTCAAACCAGGGGCGAGGCCTGCACATCAGACCTGTTCTGAACACAAAGGTAACACTTTAATGAGAAGTGACGATGCCTGTATATGTTGTTGATAAATAAACTGATATATAAATTAAAAGTTAAAAAAAACATTTGAGATTTTTGGGCCTTCATCAATCATGGGCCAATCTTCACACTTCACCCCTACACAACGCGGCCCCTGAAGTCCTACAAAGTTAAGATCTTCTGCACACAAACAAAACATTGTCCTCCGTTTTGGGACTTCAGGGTCACCGTAGTTTACGATACAGCGAGCACGGATCACATATGTTTCTCTGCAATAAGGTCTTAAAACTTCGATCCTTGGTTTGTTTTCTAGAGACGAGTAAAAGTATGAATCACAGACGAATGACACAAACAAACATTCAAAATTAATTTATTGAGCTCAAACAACTCGGGTACAGTTTGAGTGAAGGCACAGTTTATAACACGATCACACATCGACATCATTAGAGCCGAGAGTGAACACCGCGAGTTACACACACACACAGAGAGAGAGAGACACACACACACACACACACACAGAGAGAGAGACACACACACAGACAGACAGACAGAGAGAGACAGACACACACACAGACAGACAGACAGACAGAGAGAGAGAGAGAGACACACACACAGACAGAGAGAGACAAACACAGACAGACAGACAGACAGAGAGAGAGAGAGAGAGAGAGACACACACACACACACACACACACACACACACACACACACACACACACACACACACACACACACACACACACACACACACACACACACACACACACACACACACACACACACACACACACACACACACACACACACACACACACACACACACACACACACACACACACACACACACACACACACACACACACACACACACACACACACACACACACACACACACACACAGAGAGAGACACACACACAGACAGACAGAGAGAGAGAGACACACACACACACACACAGACAGACAGACAGACAGAGAGAGAGAGACACACACACGTATAAATCCTGGTTTCTTTCTCCTCTCTGGTCACTTGTGGCGGTGGTGCTCGAGTCTTTGGTTTTTATAATATTGCGTCTTTATTAAATACGTCACTGTGTATCGGCAGCTGCTTAGACGTGATCAGGAGGAATCTGGACGTCTTCTTCTTCACCTGACGGCCAGGCGGAGCAGCTGTCTCTCTGCTCCGTCGCATTTCTTCTTCTGCAGCTACTTAAAGCAAAGAAACACACTTTGGAGGGTTCATATCCTTTGTCACACACCACTCAGCTGGACAGTTATCATCTTTATTTGAGTAGCTCTTTACTCCATGGCGTCGGGTCTCGTGGCCACATAGACAAACAGGACGATGAGCAGCACGACCACGGCCAGCGTGGGCAGGACAATGGTGGCCACCTGCTGCCGGGCCTCCTGCATGGCCGCCTTACGCTCCTTCTTGTCCTTCGATGTCTCCTTCTTGGCTTTTCCTTTCAGCTGCCTCATGATGTCTCCAAGATGGCTCGCTGAGTCTTCACTGCGCTCACAGGAGCCTGAAGGAGTCAAAGAAACCCTTCAGTTAGACTGACTGTTGTACCCCCCATCCAAACCCTGACCCTGACCCTGACCCCCCACTCAAAACACCAATCACGACCCCTCATCCAAACTCCTGAAGGCAAAACAGAAACCCCTCAGTTAGGAAGACTGTTGTACATGAGGGTGAGTGCTAACCCTGTCCTAACCCTGACCTCTAACACATCACAGTAACACGTGCAGAGTGTTGGGTTAACAACAGACACATGAACACATCACAGTAACACGTGCAGAGTGTTGGGTTAACAACAGACACCTGAACACATCACAGTAACACGTGCAGAGTGTTGGGTTAATAACAGACACATGAACACATCACAGTAACACGTGCAGATTTTAGGGTTAATAACAGACCCCTGAACACATCACAGTAACACGTGCAGAGTGTTGGGTTAATAACAGACCCCTGAACACATCACAGTAACACGTGCAGAGTGTTGGGTTAATAACAGACACATGAACACATCACAGTAACACGTGCAGAGTGTTGGGTTAATAACAGACCCCTGAACACATCACAGTAACACGTGCAGAGTGTTGGGTTAATAACAGACACATGAACACATCACAGTAACACGTGCAGATTTTAGGGTTAATAACAGACCCCTGAACACATCACAGTAACACGTGCAGAGTGTTGGGTTAAGAACAGACACCTGAACACATCACAGTAACACGTGCAGAATGTGTCATAGCAGCTTCATTTTTCAGTCCCGATCCTAAAATCATGATTTAGATTCACTGCTCTGACGTTAACTGGAGAAGTCTTCCTGAGGTTTGATGTCATTGTCGTTTACATCTCAACATGTAAAAAAGAGGTCATCAGTTTGAACTGGTCTGCTGTGTGGTTACAGCTCCATCTAGTGGCTTCACGGAGACTAGCAGCTGTTTGAAACACACACACGCGCATACACACACGCACACGCGTAATTTTCTGCTTGTAGAAAACTTCCTGTATAAAATGTAGCCTAGTTTCATGTGAATACTTAAACGGACTGATTCATCCCCGACTTCAACCCGACCGTTGTCCTGCGATAGAATAAAACCAGTCTGTGTGTAATAGTAGAGGAACAAACCCCCCAAAAAGGCTTTACTTTTCGAGATACCCCTACCCGAGGTAGAACAAAGCATAACCGTATTTTTTCATAACTTGAACATGTCTAGTTGATGAAACGGATAGTTGTATAACAATATTTTATTTTACTGCAAAATAACTTTTTTTGGATGTTTTATACATCTTACCAAAAAACGAAAATAGGTCAAATTAGGGCTTCTCCAAAAGGGACAGCTCTAGCCTTATCACATGTATCTCTGGGAATCAGAATCAGAATTTCACCAAATTTGGACAGGATGTTCATAGTTATCCTGATAGTTATTAGATAGTTATTAGTTTCAATTATGCAAAGTTTTATCAATACCATTTTCAATTTTTTAAATTTTCACACTTAAACACACATGTAGTTTAGGCGGAAATTGAAAATTGAAACAAAAATTAAAAAGGTATGTATATCAAAGTCTGTCATTTTTTAAGTAAGGACACCAAACATTAAAATATATAATTTGTATCTTCTTTAGACTGTTATCTCAACATAAAAGCAAGTTATTTGACTTTTCACTTGACCCTATGCTGTCACCAGCCCCTAACAGGAAACTAGTGCAGCCAGGATTTCAGGGCGACCTGGTACAATGGGGCCCTATGGATGTGTATGTGGGAGGAGGTGGCCACAAACAATAGATTAAGACTTAACAACAAGACACAATATAATTGTATTCTGTAATATATATATATAATTAAACATTTTATAGTTATTCCTAATACATTTTGTCTCATATTTTCTATCTTACATATGATTTATATGATGACACTCAGAGTCAGCCCGCTGCTTTCAACAATATTGTCACCTACGACATTGTTTCTATTTCATTCTAAAAAATTAAAGCATTGTCATCAGTTGTGAAATATTAATGAACTAAAAAACAGTATTGATATATATAACCTTGAGTTCTTAGAAATTAAATATACTTCATATAGTCTATTTGTACATCGCCCATACAGCCTGTTGTAGTTTTTTTTATGTATTTAGTCATATAAAGATGGTGTGTAGTCACCATATCTCCTGCTTTTAAGAAGAACCCTAGTTACTTCAGAGGATACACTGGATGAAGGGATAGTTTTTATAATACCCTAAGTATGATAAAGTGTTAAAAAAAAGCTACAATAGCTATTTTTGTTGAATGATTTATCAGGCAACCAATGGAGCTGGGATACAAAACAATTCTTATTGTTATCTTATTGCTTAAATGTGTGTAAGGTGAATTAGGATAACAATCATGCAGACATGTTTATAAGAAACTTCTTTATACACTTATTTTATCTCATTATATATATAATGACATTTGATTTTAAATGCTAATTACAAAGGATGATTTCCACTTTTAGACAAAATGACTGTGAACCTGAGAGCTTAACACCTTGCAACTAAAAACCTTTGTGTCACACTAAGCATTCCCTGGGGATCCCCTTTGTCTGTTCTACCTCAGGTAGGGGTATCTCAACTTTTAGGGGCCCAAGTTCCTCTACTATAAAGTACCCGTATCTTCAGCGTTACTGGGTCCATAGAGCGTGATCACTGCGAGTCTCGGTCTCATTATTCTGATTCTGATTCGACTGTATTTTCTGACTTTCAGGACCTGATGACGTTAACAGGGTTATTCAGTGTTTGATGTTCCTTTAAAAAAAAGTATCCACTGATTTACAGACGTCTACCTTCACGATGTGAGCCCGCCTGTCAATCAGAACAACCCTGAAGGAACTGCAGGACTTCACACTTCTGCCTTGGCTTCATGTGGACTAAACATGGTTCACTTTTCCTTACAGTGCAAACGCAGCGAATGATGTCATATTAAGTGTGTCTGTACTCGGAGCATCTTAAAGTTTATCCTATTTAACGAAACACACTGCCTCGGAAATCTGCAATAATAGAGTATTCTACCAAAACCAGTGTCACTATTCACTGAAAAGAGTCGCTTCAAGGAGCCGGTTCGTTCCCCTCTTAAGTCCTGTGACCAGTAGCCGTCCTGTTCCAGCAGGTCACATGCTTCCCCTGTGTGACGTGAGTAACGTCACTGCCACATTCAAACTGGTTGGTTAAAAAACTTAATTGTGTGTTTTTTAATGTTTCATGCATGCACGCGAGGCTATATATGAACCCTTAACCCCCCCCCCCCCCAGGTTAGTAAACACAACTTCCTCCTGTCGATGGTCAGATAGCACGTACTGATGATGCGTTCACGGACTCCTTGGATGCTCGGACTAACGAAGTTTGTAAGTAGTTCTCAGGTATGTTCACGATCTTTAGAATCATCAGGGACAAAATAAACTTTAAAAAATGATGATGTCACCGCTGTGAGCTGATCTGTAGACTTGGTTTGTAAAGTAATAACTTGTTACCAACCAGCAGAATGTTTTTATTAAACACGATATTCATGACAAACTTTACGACCATTAGGACACTGCTTACGTTGGTCGCTTTATTTCTGCAGAGTTAAAGGTCCAACCTGTGGCTTTATTTCTGAGAGTTTAAGTACCACCTGTGGCCTTCAGGTGCCTCAAGCTGCCGTCAGGTGAACTTTCCCTCCCTCAGTCATTTTTCCGACAGCACTTGAAGCTGGTTAACTTTCTGAAACGTGAGCTGCAGCGAGGACTGAAAACTGCTGACGGTACTTTAAAGCCGACACAGAGTTAAACTTACAGGCAGAGCTGAGCCGGGATCTGTTCTGGAAGGTTCTGCTGGTGTTCTCCCGGAGTCCTGGACCCGGACCGGTTACACAGAACTAAGTAAAGCAAGTTAAAACTCCGCTGGTCCTCCTCTGAGCTCGACGTGGCAATCAGTGGACAGACTGAAGGAGTAGAATCTGTCAAGTCAGATAGCATGAAAACAGGAAGACAACCGGCCGGACCTTTCAAAATAAACCTCTCGCACAAACCTCGTCACATGCAGTAACACATTGAGGTCCTACACGCTGACTAAAGTCTTGGAAGGAAACAAATAATGTAACATATCAATTTATAAAAAGAACACATTACAGGCAGTAGTGGGTCCAGACCACGTCCAGACTCTTTCGACTGGGGCGGCCTACCTCTGGTACTATACATGTAAGATACATTAATGTCAGGCCACCCCTGCATGTATGCTGGGGTGGCCTGACATGAATGTATTTGTTTTACCCTTTCTATCCCCATTAATGATCTGTACTTGTAAGTAACACCATTCTGCAACATCTACATCTTTTGGGCCTAATCCTTTGAGGACTCAAAGAGAAGATGCACAGAGTCAAGGTTAGAAAATGACCTGCAAACTGTTAGACACTGTTTATTTACATGGACTCAATCCTCTCCTAAGAACCTCTTTTATGAAACAATTGGTTGGTTGGCTGGCTGACTGGCTGGCTGACTGGCTGGTTGGTTGGTTGTGTTTGCTGGTTGGTTGGTTGGTTGGTTGGCTGGTTGGTTGGTTGGCTGGCTGACTGACTGGCTGGCTGGTTGGTTGGTTGGTTGGTTGGTTGGTTGGCTGGCTGGTTGGTTGTGCTTGCTGGCTGGTTGGTTGGCTGGTTGGTTGGTTGGTTGGTTGGTGGGCTGGCTGGCTGATTGAGTGGCTGGATGGCTGGCTGATTGAGTGGCTGGCTGGTTGGTTGGCTGGCTGGCTGATTGAGTGGCTGGCTGGTTGGTTGGTTGGTGGGCTGGCTGACTGGCTGGCTGGTTGGTTAGTGGGCTGGCTGGCTGGTTGGTTGGTTGGTTGGTGGGCTGGCTGACTGGCTGGCTGGTTGGTTGGTTGGTGGGCTGGTTGGTTGGTTGGTTGGTTGGTTGGTTGGTTGGTTGGCTGGTTGGCTGGTTGGTTGGTGGGTTGGTTGGTGGGCTGTTTGGTTGGTTGGTTGGTTGTGCTGGCTGGTTGGTTGGTGGGCTGGCTGACTGGCTGACTGGTTGGTTGGTGGGCTGGTTGGCTGGTTGGTTGGTGGGCTGGCTGACTGGCTGGCTGGTTGATTGGTGGGCTGGTTGGTTGTTTGGTTGGTTGTTTGGTTGGTTGGCTGGTTGGTTGGTTGTTTGGTTGGTTGGTTGTTTGTTTGGTTGGTTGGTTGTTTGGTTGGCTGGTTGGTTGGTTGTTTGGTTGGTTGTTTGGTTGGTTGGCTGGTTGGTGGGCTGGTTGGTTGGTTGTTTGGTTGATTGTTTGTTTGGTTGGTTGGTGGGCTGGCTGACTGGCTGGTTGGTTGGCTGGTTGGTTGGTTGGTTGGTGGGCTAGCTGGCTGGTTGGTTGGTGGGCTGGTTGGTTGGCTGGTTGGCTGGTTGGTTGGTGGGCTGGTTGGTTGGTTGTTTGGTTGTTTGGTTGGTTGGCTGGTTGGTTGGTTGTTTGGTTGGTTGGCTGGTTGGTTGGTTGGTTGGTGGGCTAGCTGGCTGATTGAGTGGCTGGATGGCTGGCTGATTGAGTGGCTGGCTGGTTGGTTGGCTGGCTGGCTGATTGAGTGGCTGGCTGGCTGGCTGATTGAGTGGCTGGCTGGTTGGATGGTTGGTTGGTTGGTTGGTGGGCTGGCTGACTGGCTGGTTGGTTGGTGGGCTGGCTGGCTGGTTGGTGGGCTGGCTGACTGGCTGGCTGGCTGGTTGGTTGGTTGGTGGGCTGGTTGGTTGGTTGGTTGGTTGGCTGGTTGGCTGGTTGGTTGGTGGGTTGGTTGGTGGGTTGGTTGGTGGGCTGTTTGGTTGGTTGTGCTGGCTGGTTGGTTGGTGGGCTGGCTGGCTGGCTGACTGGTTGGTTGGTGGGCTGGTTGGCTGGTTGGTTGGTGGGCTGGCTGACTGGCTGGCTGGCTGGCTGGTTGATTGGTGGGCTGGTTGGTTGTTTGGTTGGTTGTTTGGTTGGTTGGCTGGTTGGTTGGTTTTTTGGTTGGTTGGCTGGTTGGTTGGTTGGTTGGTTGTTTGGTTGTTTTGTTGGTTGGCTGGTTGGTTGGTTGTTTGGTTGATTGTTTGTTTGGTTGGTTGGTGGGCTGGCTGACTGGCTGGTTGGTTGGTGGGCTGGTTGGTTGGTTGTTTGTTTGGTTGGTTGGTTGGTTGTTTGTTTGTTTGGTTGTTTGGTTGATTGTTTGTTTGGTTGGTTGGTTGGTGGGCTGGCTGACTGGCTGGTTGGTTGGTTGTTTGGTTGGTTGGCTGGTTGGTTGGTTGTTTGGTTGATTGTTTGTTTGGTTGGTTGGTGGGCTGGCTGACTGGCTGGTTGGTTGGTGGGCTGGTTGGTTGGTTGTTTGTTTGGTTGGTTGGCTGGTTGGTTGGTTGGTTGGTTGGCTGGTTGGTTGTTTGGTTGGTTGGTTGGTTGGTTGGTTGTTTGGTTGGTTGGTTGGCTGGTTGGTTGGTTGGTTGTTTGGTTGGTTGGTTGGTTGTTTGTTTGGTTGGTTGGCTGGTTGGTTGGTTGTTTGGTTGGTTGGTTGGTTGGTTGGTTGGTTGGTTGTTTGGTTGGTTGGTTGGTGGGCTGGCTGACTGGCTGGCTGGTTAACCCTTACTCTGATGAAAGAACAAGATTAATAAAGTCCTTTTATTGGGGAGGTATTCTAACCTCAAAAAGTCCCCAAATATATCTTCTTATCATCTATAATTTGTGTAGATTGTGATTCAAAAACAGTTTGAGATCAGAAGGTCTGAGTAAAAGAGCCCAGAAAAGCTGAGTTATGGTTTAATCTGCAGCGTGTCAGAATGTGAGGAGGGTCAATGTTTAGCCTTTATTTAACAAAAACTGAGAAATCTTCAGACATTTCTTACACCTGATTTTCTTCCTGTCAATATCAGTGTTCAAAGATGCAGCTTTACAACAGGTGTCCCTCATATTGTATGAGTATATTTTTAGTTTGTCAACTCTGAGTTCCCTCCAAATATTTGGTTATGTTAAAATCTCGCAGCAGTTTACAGATGTATTAGACGCTGTAAATTACGTCACAGATCTTCTCTAGCTATGACTGAGGATGCTGAGGCAGCACTTCCGGTCCTGACAAACTTACTTTCACTTTGATTCTTCTGCTTGTAAAGTTACCAGAGACGCATATTCGAGTATTTACGGTAATCGCGGTGTCTGCTGGGGTTTTATGTTGTTATTTCAGGTTATTACGGTATTTAAAGGTAAACCTCGTCACCAGGCTCTCTGTGCAGTCCGCGCCGTCACTAGCTGCACGCGCTGACAGTCAGGGAGATTACTGTGACGTCATCGCGTTGCTGTATCTGATTGGCGTCCTGTATAATCCTATGTGATGGGAGTCTCGGCTCTTTTCAGAGATCGGTTCATTTGGCTCGCTCAGCTCCGAAACGGTTCTGTATTTACTTACAACTTTTAGATTTAATAATTCATCAGATTTAGGATATTTATGACACTTGAATAAATATTATTTAATATAAATAGGCCTATATAAAAAAAAATACAACTTAAACTGTTTATAAATATTTCTATGCATAAAAAAACTGAAATAAGAATATAGCCTAGTTCATAATTTCCCTGAATTTTTTATTATTTATAGCGAGATATCAACGTTCACATAGTCATAAAGACGACTAAGAGGTGAGTCATGTCGTCATCAGTAACTTTTGTAGTTCTGTGACAAAGAAAAACTACAAAAGAGCTGACATAGATCAGAACACCTATTTGTTCTTATAATATGAATTAGTTATTTTTAATGTATTAAAAGCTTCCATTACGTCCTTTATTCTTTAAAGATAATTAAGTGATATCATGTGATATCCGGTTCTTCGTGTTCGTTTAAAGGAGTCGGTTCTAAGAGCCGGGTCGTCCGGGATCAGACCTCTGTAAGACTCTCACCACCAAGCAGCTGAGGTTTTGTTCACCATGTTGGAGCAACTGTTCGGCGTAGTTACCGTGTGACCGACACTTTAACCATGTCAGCGGCTCCACCGGAGCAGCGAGGGCCCCGAGAGTAGCGCGTCAGCCGGGGGAGCGTCCTCCTCCCTGCAGCAGGCTCACCGACACTCGGAGACACGGACACGGACGGAGGGACGGACTGGTGTTTTGATTTGAGGATAACACGGACACAGATTAGCTCCAAGCTGTCAGCTGAGCACCGCCGTCTCCGGTCCAGCTCCTGGCAGCAGCAGGAGAACTGATCCCGCATTAACAGGATTCACTTTTTCCCCGCACTGTTTAAGCCTCTCTGGAGGTGTTTCCATCCCGGGGGAGGACACACACCGAACACCGGGCTGCTGTCGATGGGGGATAGAAGTAGTCTCCTCGAGTATCTCTCCCGTGTTGTGGGTCATGCTGGAAGCTCCGTGTGTGTCCGGCTGATGGGGGTGAGTGTGCGGCGGGCGCTCGGCTCGGAGTCTCGGTGTAATAATATGTGAGTGCGGTGGACAGCCGAGGCCGGGGCCTTCTGTTGTTTTGTGGCCTGGGCAGGGAAACGCTTCCTCTGCACCGGATCATCAGCGTTAATCACGGCCCGGAGATTACAGGGAGGCTCTGTGGACTCGGGTCGGGGGGGGGGATAGATGCCGTGTGGAGCCCCAGAGCCGGAGCAAAGTGTATGGATGAATGCACTGCCCCTCATGTGACAGATCTGACTGAGGCTCATCAGGAGGACGGGGGCGCCCCCTCCATCATGAGGGACTTCTAGGGCCAAACACTGTTCATTCACAGAGGGGGGGCGCGGGTTGTTTCCTGCTCACTATCTTGATTCGTCAGGGTTCCTCGATGCTCTGTTTCATGATACGAGCCCCGGGCTGCAGCAGCCTGATGGTGAGCAGGCAGGGACATTAATTTAGAGGAAGTGGGTCAGATCCTTGTTGGTATTATGATAAGGAGGGACTCCCCGCAGGCCCACAGGAGCTGTTGTTGGAGCATTTAAAGGCCAGACCTGATTGCTACATGTTCCTGTAGTGGCCGTGTTGCAGCCTGGTAGCCATTATCATCACTTTGGACGCTTTCTGCATCATTTTATGGCTCTTTGCGGCACAGCAGCTACAAATGTTACAAAAATGATGGCTGCTTACAACGGAGGCTCCTCAGCAGTGGCTGCCCATCATCCGCATCACCACCACCAGCTGCAGCACCTCCCGCCCCCCCACATGCACCACCACCACGCGGGCCAGCATCACCTGCAGCATCCTGGTTCCGCCGCCGCCGTCCACACGGTCCAACAGCACGGCTCCACGGCGGCTGCTGCTGCTGCGGCGGCGGTGATGCTGAACCCCGGCCAGCAGCAGCCCTACTTCCCCTCTCCGGCCCCCGGTCAAGCCCCAGGGCCGGCGGCGGCTGCGGCTCCCGCACAGGTTCAAGCGGCTGCTGTTGTCAAAGCTCATCAGCACCATCAGCACCATCAGCAGCACCAGCAGCAGCAGCAGCAGCACCTCCAGCAGCAGCTCGACATAGAGCCCGACAGACCCATCGGATATGGAGCGTTTGGGGTCGTCTGGTAGGTTCACTGCCCTCCATTGGTGTTTCAGCCCGTTGAGCCGTGCTCAGTCCTATCCCTGTGGTGTTTAATCCCAGTCAACATGTTCGGATATGTAAAGGGACCTGTTAGAGTGTTGACACCTGAATCAACTCTGACTTTTTGTCTGGTAGATAATGTGTGTGATTATCCTCTTGTGTAAACATTGAAGAAGCTTCTGCAGAACACAGGGAATCTTATCCGTAGGTTAGTCTGTATTTAAGTCTTCTGCGAGCTCACCTTTCAACTTCACTACTCCTATATTGTGCAAAACGTTCAGACAAGCGGCAGCTGTGAAACATGGCTGAAAGCTTGCAGGCATTGTGGCAGCACGTGTTAGAAAGGGGAGCAGATTCAATGTTGTGGCGGCCAATCTATACAGAAACAGTTTCCAGATGTGTCCCCTCATGACGGCTTTGACTCTTCTAAACTCAGCTCCAAACAGTGAGGTGCATTCCCTTTTTTGTCATGAAACCATATCACCTGCTGTAACCATGTTTATTTCTTTTATTGAGATACTTTAGTAATGAATCACACACAAACAGGACCTGTGGACATGCATTAGTGGAGAGATGTCCGAGTGGGGCTGCTGCAAGCTGCTAAGCAGAGATTGATCAGAGCAGTTGGGGGGGGTTCGGTGCCTTGCCCAAGGGCACCTCGGCAGTGCTCTGGAGGTGTCCTGGCACCTTTCTCTGGATAAATGAGAAGTACAGGTATCAAACATACTCTTTAGATTTTCTCTTGTGTGAATCTTGAATGATCAATGATAGTTTAGAAAGTAGGATAAGTCTTTATTTTTCACTCATTACTTTGCAAAGTTATTCATTAAAGCATAACGTCATCACGTCCCATAAAAGAAAGATATCATTTGAACCCTACAAAGGTTCGATGTTTCATTTCAAACTGTAGGACAAGATGGCGGTGCTGCAGGTCCCCCTTTTACTCTGGAGTCTCTGAAGCGGCTTTTAGTCCTGGTTAAGTCCAGAATCTGTCAAACCTTCCTGATGTGTCTGAAATCTGAAAACAGAAGTGTTGCTTTGACACAGCTCACAGCCGGGGATGATGGGAAGTGTCAGTGAATCCATGAACAGACTCCAGATCAGTTATCGTCAGTCAGAGACGATCTCAGACCTGCTCTCACCCTAAGAAGAGAAAGAGGGTACCCATCGTACATGTCAGGGTACAACACCACAACCTTTCTATAGAGCGTTGTCAAACTGTTGAGAAGCAGACGTGGCTGACCCTCCTGATGCTGCAGGACTAAGACTTCAGCGTTCCTCCTGTTGGAGAGCCTGAGCTTATTAGCCCTGTTTGGAGCGTGTTGTCGTCTTGAAGCTTGGATCTTAGTCCCCGCTGCCATCTGTTTCCTGCTCTGATCCGATTGAAAGGTTCACTGGAGGTTACAGGTCGGGGCAGCTGTGTGCAGGGCTGAAGCGTCTTACCTCCACCTGCTGTGTTCCTCACCAGGACCGGATCCTTCTTCCACTGAGCGCTGAAAAGATCACCAGTCTCACTTTGAACCACTTTTTAGTTTGTTGTTGATTTGAACTGATATGTGAGCTCACAGCTGTCTGAATGCTTCATGACCTTTGACCTGGTGTCCTCAATAAAAGGGTTCAGTAGCTGATAACGCGGATGGAGGCCGGCGGCCCGGTGACAGAGCGCGTTAGCATGCGTCAGTGATAACAGCCATGTCATGAACTAACATCAAAAGAGAAACGACCGACGTTTATTATTGCAGAGACAGCCAGCCGGCCAATGAAATCCTCTGAGATGTTTGTTCACACGTGACCCTCTTAGAGGGGGGGGGGGGTCTGACTTTGTTAGACACATTCAATATAAATGGAGTCTATTAAGACTGAGATGATAGTGATGGAGATGTCGTTCAGATCATTCTTCAGTCTTTGACGCTTCATGTGAGGAGGGTCATAAACTCAGTGGGGCGAGTGGTGGTCCACACTCTGATGACACTTTTCACCTGGTCATCCATGTTCGCCATGTTTCAATGTATTCATGGTGTCATGGCAACAGTGGAGAAGAGTCTGGATGTAAATAAAGGTGTTTGTTAAAGAAGAAGCTTCAGTATGCTTATCTCGCCTCTTGTTAGTGGTGTTCATGTGACGGGCAGCAGCTGAGCGCAGGCTGCATGAAGGGGCGGAGCTAACCGTGGTGACTGGGTAAACTTTGAACACCTGTAATGCGATGTTTAAGACACACAGGTGGATACGCAGAAGCTGGACTGGGCGCCTGTCTCTTCCATAATTCGTCTTCTGCCTTTCCTCCTCACCAGGTCCGTGACGGATCCCAGGGACGGGAAGCGGGTCGCCCTCAAAAAGATGCCCAATGTCTTCCAGAACCTCGTTTCCTGTAAGAGGGTTTTCCGGGAGCTGAAGATGCTGTGCTTCTTCAAACATGAAAATGTAAGTACACAGAAATACCTAACTGACCAACCTAGACCAGCGATATGGATCCAGGACGTCTGAGACAGATCTTTAGAGAGCAAAGGATTGTGGGTCAGATTACGGTCTTAGCTTCATGTTTGACATCCAGCAGGATGGTGAAGCTCCCCCTGCTGCCCTGCTGGAGGCCTGCAGGGTTACAACTCACACTCCCTGCTTGTATCAGTCGTTAAGTTCTTTACAGTCAACACGCCATGTAGTAAAGGCGTCCTCTATAGTCCCATCATGCATTGTGAGAAGTAGTGTAGGACCAATAGTCACTATCCCGCCTAGATATCCCATCATGCATTGATCACTGAATGTCATGCTGTTATTATTATTGTTATTGATCCTGTAAGTAGTGATGGCGTCACTGTCGACGGGCGGCGAGGGAGTGACACATGTTCATGTGTGCATATAGAGGTTGTGTGTGATTGAACAGGTGAGGTGATACCTGTTGGTAACTGTCTCCTCAGGTGCTCTCTGCTCTGGACATGCTGCAGCCTCCACACATCGACTACTTTGAAGAAATGTATCCTTTTACTTTGAAAGGATCCTAGGAGGACTCTGGACTTCCTGTGAATAGAACAAGATCCAGATATGAAACTACAAAAGATGGACAGAATCCACACACAGTCCTCTATAGAACGGAGGGGGGTTTGCTCCGGGTCTGAGCTGAACCTGCCGTGTCGTCTCCAAGTTGAAGGTAACGGCGCTCAGTGTCATCCAAAACGGGTCCACCGCACCGAGGATCTGGGTTTATTTCTCTTTTGGATTTTTCCTGCTGACTCTACAACTTTCTGACCATCAAGTTCCTTTCAGAGAAAAAAATTATATGTTTAATTAAGCTATCTTCATTATTCTGACAAATCAGAGACTGAATCTGATCAGAGACTGAATCTGAACAGAGACTGAAGATGAGATGTTCATCAGATCTTCCTCTTAATTCTAATTAATGTTTGTAGTTTATTTCTAGCCAATCGGGGTCTCAAATCAAACCATTACTTCCTGTTTGTTTGTTTTGACCCTTAACTCTGCGACCGTCAGCTATGTGGTAACTGAACTGATGCAAAGTGACCTCCATAAGATCATCGTCTCACCGCAGCCTCTGAGCGCAGACCACGCCAAAGTTTTCCTCTACCAGATCCTACGAGGTTTGAGCGTCTCCTCCTCACATGTTTACGATCAGACTGATGATAAAAGCTGTTAGGTCGCCCCCTGCTGGACACTAGTGAGACCTGTAGACAGGATTATGTAACAGTCTGTCATCTTCCTCCACCAGGGCTGAAATATCTTCACTCTGCTGGCATCCTTCACCGAGACATCAAACCTGGCAACCTCCTGGTCAACAGCAACTGTGTGCTCAAGGTATGTGCAACGTGAATCAGGGCAACAGACCAACAGGGCAACATGCAACAGAGCAACAGGGCAACATGCAACAGACAAACAGGGCAACAGACCAACAGGGCAACATGCAACAGACCAACAGGGCAACAGACCAACAGACCAACAGGGCAACAGACCAACAGGGCAACATGCAACATGAGACAGACAGACAGGCAGGCAGACAGACAGACAGACAGGCAGACAGACAACAGGCAGACAGACAGACAGACAGACGTGGATTTCCCAGTCCTGGTCTCAGTGTGGGAACCCTCTCATGTTACTGATGAGTAACAAACAGGTGGGAGAGACTGAATGGAGCTGCTCCTCTAACACCTGACCCTCCTCCAGATCTGTGACTTCGGCCTGGCCCGGGTGGAGGAGACAGACGAGTCACGCCACATGACTCAGGAAGTGGTGACACAGTACTACCGCGCTCCGGAGATCCTCATGGGGAGCCGACACTACTCCAACTCCATCGACATCTGGTCTGTGGGCTGCATCTTCGCTGAGCTGCTGGGCCGACGGATCCTCTTCCAGGCCCAGAGCCCGATCCAGCAGGTATCCTCCGAGTGCAGAGTTACCTGCAACTTTTGGAAAACAACAATTTACCAGTTAAAGATGCCCGAGGCGTCAATGTGTTTCATGTCAAACAGGAAGTGAGAGTATCAAAGTTCAGGATTCCAACTTTTGTGTGTGTGTGTGTGTGTGTGTGTGTGTATCTGCAGCTGGATTTAATCACAGACCTGTTAGGGACGCCGTCTCTGGAGGCAATGAGGACGGCGTGTGAAGGAGCTCGCACTCACATCCTCAGAGGGCCTCACAAACAGGTGAGCAGTGTGCACCTGTCTGCAGGTGAGCTCAGATCATTCTGTAATGAAGGAGCAGAAACAGTGCATTCAGTCAGTGCAAGCAGAAATAACCAACACACAGTCCTAGGTTCTCCTTCAGTTTTTCAAGGATGAAGATGTATTCAGAACATTTGTAATGTCAGTGATGGGGGGGTTAGTCCGGGGCAGGAGGTGAGGGGGAGGGTTAGCCTGGGAGAGATTTGATGTCAGTCCGATCTGTCTCATCTGCAGCCGTCACTTCCTGTTCTCTACACTCTGTCGAGCCAGGCGACCCATGAAGCGGTCCACCTCCTCTGCAGGATGCTGGTGTTTGATCCGGTGAGTCATCCTGCTAAACATAAACCTGTTTCTGTTTCTGTAATGAATGACGCCCACTCACTCACTTGCTCACTCACTCTCTCACTCTCTGTTAGCCTCGTTCACACAAACCTCCTGAAGTTTTCTTTCTGAGCGTCATGTGTGAACACAAACAGCTGAATGTTTCTCTCTTCACCCGGAGTTTCTCCTCCAGCCTCCTCGTATTTATTCTGCAGAAAGTCAGAGTGAGCTGATGTTAAAACGCAGCAGGATATAATCAAGAGAATTCACCTGGAGCGAGTGGGAGGGGGTGGTGACCTTTATTCCCTGTGATCGCTGCACGACCATAGACTGTCTGCACGCCACCTCTACCATCTCCGTGCTCTAATGAACCTGCTGCATTATGTTTCCTGTTCTCCAGTATGTTCTTCACTACTCTTTAGTTCAGATTGAGATTCTGTTGAACTACACACAGCATTGATAGAAAGACAAATATTCTTATTATAGAGTCGTGTAGAGGACTCTGCTGCTTCATCTGCTTCCTCCGCAAATTTTTTTTAAGTCACGTCTTACCTCAGGACACTCCGCTCCTCCCCCCCCTCCTGTCTGGCAGGGAGAGTCTCTCGCTGTGAGGTGCATGTGTGAACAACCAGAACAGGAGAATATCAGGAGCAGTTCTCCTAAAATTATTTATAAATGTTCAGGAGTGTAAACATGTGAAAACCGCTTTAATGTGCTTCCACAGAAATGAGACAGACATCCATTATTATTATCATTATTGTTGTTGTTGTTGTTGTTATTATTGTTGTTGTTATTATCATTATTATTGTTATTATTATTATTATCATTATTATTATTGTTGTTGTTGTTATTATTATTGTTATTATTGTTGTTGTTATTATCATTATTATTGTTATTATTATTATTATTATTATCATTCTTGTTGTTGTTGTTATTGTTATTATCATTATTATTGTTGTTGTTATTGTTGTCGTTGTTATTGTAATTATTGTTACATATATTGATGTGTATATTGATGATATAAGCTCACACTGACTCCTCCTCTGAAGATATGAACACAGTATGAGATGTAAATCTTGATCTGTCCTATTTGTCGTCCAGTCGAAGCGGATTTCAGCGAAGGACGCCCTGGCTCACCCGTACCTGGACGAAGGTCGCCTGAGATACCACACCTGCATGTGCAAATGCTGCTACACCACGGCGTCCGGCCGCGTTTATACCAGTGACTTCGAGCCCGTGACCAACCCCAAGTTTGATGACGGCTTCGAGAAGAACCTGAGCTCTGTGAGGCAGGTCAAAGGTCAGTGTTTATCAGGTTCACACTACAGAGCGGTCAGATCAGCACAGAGCTCAGGGGATAACTAGACATTACAATCTCCCTCTGGAGACTAGCGTCACATACTAACATGACATTCATGTTTTATGACATAAATGTAATTTTGGACCTGATCCACTTCACATGATGAGCTGTGCAGTCCTGCTCCAGGGGGTTCCTGTGCCCCTTTTCAGTCCGTCTAAATACAATCTAGAATATCTGATTTAAAACAGGTTGTTACCTTAAACATGAGTTCTCATCTGTTTTAGTTGTTAATGAATGTGATTGAGGCCGTTCATCTGAACATTGGACTGTTTAACCAGACGTTTCTCTTCGTCTGTTGTTGCTCTATGTGTTTTAACAGAGATCATCCATCAGTTCATTCTGGAGCAGCAGAAGGGGAGTCGAGTGCCTCTCTGCATCAACCCTCAGTCAGCTGCTTTCAAAAGCTTCATCAGGTACTGATCACCATGCAGCATGCAGCCATGCACCACACAACAGCTCCACCTACAGGCCGGGCAGACACGGACCAATCAAAGGGTTAGGGTTAGTTGTTGTCGTGGAGTGTCGGGTTAGGGAGGCACAGAAACTAATCATGGTCTGTCAAGCTGCTCCAAACTTGTTTGGACTTTATTGATATACATGATATACTTTATTTAATGAGTATACTTTAACATCCACAGTTTTACAGTGTGAGCCAAGCATTCACGAGCTGTGGTTGTGCGACGCCGTGTACATTTCACCCTCTGAGCTGACAGTCATCCAGGACCTTTTTAAAAATCAACAGTATATGCCCGGCCTTTACTGAACATGGTTATGTGATAGACTTGTATTAACTCCGCCCCCTCGGATGTCTCCGCCCACAGCTCCACAGTGGCTCAGCCATCTGAGATGCCTCCGTCTCCCCTGGTGTGGGAATAACCTCTGCTGTGCGCCATCAGCGTCTCTCCTGACAGGCTGCTAAACTGGGATCAAGAGCGTCTGGTGGCGTCTGCGTAGCATTTCACTGGAGAGCAGGACTCGCCTGCAGGTCTTCTGAGACTCACCTGCAGGTCTACTGAAACAACACGACTCACCTGCACATCTACTGAAACAACTCAACTCACCTGCAGGTCCGCCGAGACTCATCTGCAGGTCTGCCGAGACTCATCTGCAGGTCTTTGGCGGAGGGTGGGACTTAAACTCTGTAGACCAAATCAGAATGTTTTAAACGAACCCATCTGATCACTTAGAGGTTTTACTGTTAGTGCATCTTAATGAAGTATGTTTCTGTTGATATAAATATATATTAATACAAATTTAAAAAGATATTTATTTAAAAATGACCACTTGTTATGATAAGAGATGTTCCAACACCAAAACCAGCCTGGAGCCTGAACCTCCGGGTCAAAGATCAGAGAGAACAAGAGTCTATGCACCAATCAGAGACCATCGTTTATTAACACAGAGTTTAATCGACTGGCTTCTCTGGAATTCAGTTCTTCTTGCACACAATGAGCTGCTCTGTGCTGCCTCCATTGTGGCGCCTTTCTGCAACTACAGTTTCCACTAGAGTCAGAGTAACAGACCGGAAACTGTCGTCAGGTCAGCATTCACCTGATGTGAACAAACGAGAGAGCAGTGCTTACAGGAAACAAAAGAAACAGACACTTTTTAAAAGGTTTCATTGTTCGTCCCACAGGACACAGCAGGTCTGAGGGGCTGCAAGCTGAGCTGCTGCTGCTTATGTGTAAGCTCTCTAGAAACTGAGCGGGAGAGAGAGAGAGAGAGAGAGCGGGCTAGGCATAGAGAGCGAGCGAGCAGGCTGTGTCTAACTGATCCTCTGCACACGGTTATTCATTAGTGATCTCAAAGAGATGATAAATAAAAGTGTCCTACAGTTTCTTTCTAGGTTCAGAGCCGGATTTTAAGTCAATCTGGGTATTGGAACATCTCTGATCACAATCGGGCTGTTTGTGTTATCTCGCCCACCCTCACCTGCACAGGTGAATCAAATCCAAATTCTTCTTCAGACAATCGATTGTAAATGTGTTTGGAGGCTTAAGGCAATTGAGAAATTCCCTCTGGTAAGACTTTGCACTTGAGCACATTAAAACTTAATTTATAAAATGAAGTTATTATGTTCACAACCTCCTGTGTCTCCGTGCACGACTTCCTGTGTCCTAGCCCATGACCTCCTGTGTCCTAGCCCATGACCTCCTGTGTCCTAGCCCATGACCTCATGTGTCCCCATTCACATCCTCCTGTGTCCCCATTCACATCCTCCTGTGTCCCCATTCACATCCTCCTGTGTCCTAGCCCATGACCTCCTGTGTCCTAGCCCATGACCTCCTGTGTCCCCCCTCCTGTGTCCTAGCCCATGACCTCCTGTGTCCCCCCTCCTGTGTCCTAGCCCATGACCTCCTGTGTCCCCCCTCCTGTGTCCTAGCACATGACCTCCTGTGTCCTCATGCATGACCTCCTGTGTCCCCCCTCCTGTGTCCTAGCACATGACCTCCTGTGTCCTCATGCATGACCTCCTGTGGTCATTGTTTTTAATTGTATAAGAATATTTGCCAAAGAGGAGGAGCCCCGTGTATAAACGACACAAACATATGAAGATTTGTTAAAGAAAACTCTTCCTGGAGGTTTCCTTCCACTTGGACCCAGACCCTTCATGTCCTGACCCAGACCCTTCATGTCCTGACCCAGACCCTTCATGTCCTGACCCAGACCCTTCATGTCCTGACCCAGACCCAACCCCTTCATGTCCAAATGCTTCATGTCAAAATGTTTGAACTTTGATTCCACATGTTTTAAAACGGTAAAGTCTCGATTGTTCGAAAAGAACAGAAGCTTTCAAATTCAGTCTTATTTAGAGCCAAAGAGAGAGAGAGCGTTAGAGCGAGATATTGTACACAGATATTGGTAACTTTTCAGTACTGACACGTTGCCAATGTGTTTGTGCAATTCAGGCGGTTTGCTGCAGTTTACCTTCATGAATTAAAACAACCCAGTATTGATGTCTAGGACTTGGACAAGGACTAGGAGATTGAACCTTTGTTTATACATGAGGCTCCTCTATACCAGTATTCAAGTTACTCGTGTCGTCATATTTTAACCTTCGTCGCTCAGCTAACGTGGAAAAGGTGAAAGGTCTCCTGAAGAGACAACAAACTGTTTTTAGTTTATGACCCTGATTTGAATTTCCACTAACCTGAGACACAAAGATTAATTTAATTTAATCAGTCTCTGATTCTGTTCGAATGACAAAGAGAAGAAGAGCTCCTCTGATGCTTCCTGTGGGCGGCCATGACACTTCAAGCTGGGAGCTAGGTTTGGCCCTGAGGAGCTTCCTGCTGCCTGTTTTCATCATTTATTTAATTAAGGTTCACCTGTTGGACTTTAAGGTTCACCTGTTGGACTTTAAGGTTAATTTGTTGGAGCATTGAGTCTTAAAGAAACATTTACAATCTGGGTCTTATTTTGGTTACAGAGCCTTCCTTCCTGTCTGAGTCTGACCCTTTCAAAGAAAAAGCTTCTCTCAGAGAAATCTAAATAACAGTCTAACTTTATTTTGAAGGTCTAACGAACAGAAAGGCAGCCATTACTGAGACTGACTTCCTCTCAGATGTTTGCGGCTCCTTCACAAGTCTCCGCTTTGATATCTATAGGTTAATTATTTGTTTATTATTAATTAAAACTTTAAATCTGCATGTAATGTTAAGTCAAAGTGGATCCTCCGATGATTAAGGAGACAGACGAGTCCTTGGCGATTATTAATGATTTTTAATGTGAATTAAGATTTAAGCACAGAATGACCATTGGTGGTTATCCAATCAGGTCGTTTTGTTGTGTAAATTAAGTTTTTAGAGTTTCTGAAAATGTGTGCATTCTCGTCTTGTTTTAGTTGTTTTAGTTGTTTAACAGACAGATAAAGGAGAACGACAAGAATCAGACCCAGATTGTAAAGAACCCACGTCTCCAGGTTTCTTCTTCTTTGGATTCAACAAGTGTTCGGAACAAAATACTTCAGTAGAAGAAGAAACTGAGAACCAGCAGATCTCCTGTAAAGCTGTCGAGCCCCTCAGTCTTAGATGCTTTGACTCAGCACACGAGGAAGCTAGTAGCATACGCTGTATTAACCCTGATTTAACTGATGCTAGCTCATGCTAACGTCTGCTTCTCACACATTTACGCTGCACTAACCCTGATTTAACTGATGCTAGCTCATTGCTAACGTCTGCTCCTCACATGTTCGCTGTCTGTCTCTGGACAACAAAAGCTTTGAAGTCAATGATTTCTTATATGTTAGGGGTCCTGGTGTCCGCCCTGGCATGTGTTCTCCTCACAGTGTGTATATGTTACATAGAGAAGCAGAGCTACACCACAGAAATACTGTAAACACTTTAGTTGCACACTACTAAGGCTGTGAAGTTCATTTTATTTTTCAAAAGAAATGTATATACTTTATGATTTGTACCGTCTGTAGAGGGCAGCAGAGCATGTGCCGAGCCTCCGTGGCGTCAGCAGGACGTCCAGCACGGTTACAGATCAGTGTGAGCAGCAGCCTTGTTGTAAGGGGTCAGGGGTCAGGGGTTATTGTTGTAGTCGGTGATGACTGGATCACAGGAGCACTGTGTGAATATGTATATAAAGGACTCAGCGTGTTGGTCTCTACCTCCGGAGCTTTGTTTACCCCCCACATGTTCCTCACCTCCTGTGGGGATCCACTTACAGAGAGAAGAATGTCAATTCACGCTTTTATACTGAAAGGATTCATCATACTTCCTGTACGGAGTCACAGGAGGGACAAGTAATCTGTCAAAAGAACGACAGTGAAAAGAGACGAATGATGAATAAATAAGTTAAAAGTATTACAGTGTAAGGAAGCCTTAGAGGGACAAACACCTGAACGTGTTAAATTCTGCTTCAGTAATAAATATTCACCAATCAGTTATTTTCAGTCTCGGCTCGTTATCTCCGGATAACAATGCTCTAGTCCCGTGGTGAGTCAGCGATCATCCCAGGGAAACTAAACAGATGTTTGTCCTCTTCAGGCTTCTGTACCGTGTGACTTATTTTCATCTTTATATGTTTATAACTGTTAAATTATTTAGTTTTTGTTTTTTTTTTGCATTTAAAAATTGTTGTAAAATGTATTTTAAAATAATGTATTTACTTTTGTTTATTCGTTAAAGGGCTGAGCTGTCAATCAACTGACGTGGGAGGGTCTTCCTCCACAGAAAACAAACATAAAAACTGGATAAAGAGAAAATATCCAATCGGACTTTATGCTTACTAAATCAAATTTTAATGATACTTATTTCTGTTATGAATTCGTCTTTTTTCGTCAGTCTCTCTTCTCAGAGTACAGTTGAGTTTTTTGGCCCTCCTGGGACTCCGTAGTCTCCCTACAAATCTTTTCTCTTCACCTGAGACTTCAATCAGATGTTTGTATTCTTGTCCTCTGCCAAGTGTTCCCTGACTGTTAGTCTTTGATAAACACAGGTGGCGTGGAGGGAGAGTCTCAGCGTTCACTGAGCGGCTGTGTTCAAAGATCACTCGATTGAAACGCTTTTAAAATCTCCTTATTTTCTGATCGTACGCGCTGCATTTCATTCATGCACGTTCAGATTTTAAATAATTTAAATCAACAGAATAAAAACTGAACTGACACCTGCAGGAAACTGAATCTACAAACAGGAAGACGACATTTATCTTCCTAAAATATCAAATATTCAAAAGTGTGAAAAGAGATTTAAGTTGTTTTTCTTCGTCCCTGATTGGCTGCTCCTTCAGCTCCCTCTACTGATTAGAGGAACATTTCATCCAATGTTGATGCTGACTCAGAATCTTGGACCCCCTCTTTGGCCTTACTCTCTAGTCTTTGATCGCCCCCTATTGGGTGAATTTGGACCTACGGCCTCGTACATAGGCCTCACTCCTCTCCAGCTCCTCCCTCTTCTCCAAAAGTGGTCACTAATGAAAACATGAACAGTCATCTCCTCGGAGCTTCTTTCAGTCCAATCAAACAAACAAAATATTTAAAGTTACCATGGTAGTGATCTGAGAGTCACAGGTTGCCCCGCCCCCTAACTCCTCCCCTCTTTGTGGTCTCTGTTACTCTGATTGGACCATAATTAACTAAATGGACATCACGCAGTGTTGAACAAAACTCGAGTCCAGAGATCATGAACTTGTTGAATACTTCAACCTTTAATCAGCGACTTCTGAACAATCAGACTGATTCTGCCCCCCTGCTGGACACTAGAAAGAATGCAGGTGACCTTTTATTGAATCTGTTCATGGCCGTACAATGAATCGACTAAAAACATGCACTTTTAAACAGTTTGATTTATTTCTTCTTCGATTGGTTTCCCATTTGTGTCAGTGTATTTAGCTCCTCTTAGGCCACCGTACCCAGAATTACTTTAATGTGACTCCGGCTCTCTGAGTATGAGCTTCACCTTCAGAATGATATTATTTCTATTTCTATCATGTGACACACGGCAGTCCAACTGTTCGGATGAATAACTGGGTTATAGATGAAAGAATTCCTCAGCCATTCATAGTTCTCAAACGCGTGCAGGCGGATGTTTAACGGGCCTTTACTCAGGAATGAACGCAGCCAGCAGCGGTTGAAGTCGTCGCTTTCCCTCCAAGTCGCCTGTTTGAACTCTTTGTAGATACTTCTGGTGTGGTTGATTTTGTGTTGGATGAAGTTACTTGAATCAAATGATTCTTTTTTTCTGGAGAACTTTCAAGTTCTTATCATACCTGACAAACTTTGAGACGAACGCCCACGCAGCAACGACTGAACTCTCTGGATTCATTTGATCTGCTGTCCTAAACCATGTTTGTATATTTGATGTTTTCATCAGATGAACTGTAATTTGAATAAAACTTATATAAACACAAACTGTACACAGATGTGTCTATTAAACTCTGGAGCGCTGTAAAACGCCGTTTCCACCTAGCGGTCCGCTTTAATCTGGTTCAGTCCGGTCTGGTTCA
Source organism: Labrus mixtus (assembly GCF_963584025.1). Classification (NCBI taxonomy): domain Eukaryota; kingdom Metazoa; phylum Chordata; class Actinopteri; order Labriformes; family Labridae; genus Labrus; species Labrus mixtus. Next base: position 10,351,087 of record NC_083620.1, read on the forward strand.
GTCTGATCTGGTTCAGTCTGATCTGCTTCAGTCCGGTCTGGTTCAGTCCGGTCTGGTTCAGTCTGATCTGGTTCAGTCCGCTCTGGTTCAGTCTGGTCTGGTTCAGTCTGATCTGCTTCAGTCCGGTGTGGTTCAGTCCGGTGTGGTTCAGTCTGATCTGGTTCAGTCCGCTCTGGTTCAGTCTGGTCTGGTTCAGTCTGATCTGCTTCAGTCCGGTGTGGTTCAGTCCGGTGTGGTTCAGTCTGGTCTGGTTCAGTCTGATCTGGTTCAGTCTGGTGTGGGTCAGTCCGGTTTGGTTCAGTCTGGTCTGGTTCAGTCTGGTCTTGTTCAGTCCGGTCTGGTTCAGTCCGGCTTGGTTCAATTCACATTTATTGGCATTTCCTCTTTCAAAAGTTTTGAATGGCACCAAATAACCGATCCGTACCGTCCGACTTTTTGCTGACCTTCTGTTAAAATGCAAAGCGTCCTGATCCGACCCTAAAGGGCGGAGCTAGACACACTGCAGTCAGCTGATTGATCATGATCTGTGTGCATTTTCTGTGTGACAGCGGTAATAACAACCACAAAACATGCCATTTTTAAATTTCCTCTGGATTTGCTGAGTAGTCTCAAGGCGGTTTTGTTTCTGTGACTAATGTCAGCGTGTAGCTCCGCCCCCATGGACGACTCTGGATGTGCTGACCTCTGCTGGACGTCCTCCATTGTTGCCCTTTGTTTACTGTGTCACGTTCTTCCTCTTTGAATTTATGGCGGGCTGCACCGTGTTGGACTGCTATGATGTCACACTATTACGTAATGACGCCACTATCGCTATCCGGCTCAAACTCCGCCTACCAAGTAAGGGTACGATTGGCTGCGGAGACACAAACAAGATCAGAGTTAGTCTTACCAAACCAGACTAAACCAAATCAGACTAAACCAAACCTCGTTCCCACCAAGTGGTTTTAGTCAAAGTAAGGGAGCAGGTCCTGTTTTGACCCTGAGGATCACCTCAGAGATCCGGATGAACTACCTTCAGGTTCTGTCGTAGTTCAGGGTCACGAGGAGTTTATATCATTTAGAGAAGAAGAAGAAGAAGAAACAGGATTTGATATGGTAACATCTTTAAAACATATTTTACAGCTTACATCTGACTCTGTGGTTTTTTATCTGTAGAGGGGTACAACATGATACTTTTATTATATTCATAAAAAGAATAAAACTCTGCTTTAATCTCTCTGTGGAAGTCTCTGCTCCTTCATCTTTTGATCACAAGAAAGCATCAGCTGATCTCTGTGACGTCTGAAACACAAAACAAGAACAGCACTCAGTTTAATATGAATAGAAAGGTCATGCAGACCACGCCCACATACACCTGTTACAGGTTTGAATGATGATCACTCTGTACACATGTCAGTCACAGCTCTATGAATCTGCAGATATCTGGACCAGGACAGGATGGAGAATAGTATCATACCTGTGCCCTTAACGTGGGATCAAAGACACACCTGAGGGGGACGCCTGAGCCCGGCCCCACACTCTGATCTCTCTGAGAGTCTCTGTGGTCCTCAGCACAGTGAGACGCCGGCCGCTGTTTGTCGTCCCAGTCTAAGAACTCAGGATGGAAGAAGAGAGGCGAGACGCCGAGCTGCAGGGGGACACATCACAGAGCAGATCAAGTCCTGATCCAGGATTTGTGTGAGTCCTGTCACATCACCTGTTCTCACCTGTCTGTAGAACTCTCTGCCATGTATGGAGACAGACGTGAGGACCACTTTATCACCGCTCCATCGGATCTTTCTCACAATCTCCTCATGCTCCACAGACTCCACAGGTTCCCCGTTCACAGCCAGGAGCAGGTCTCCATCCTCCATCCCCTCCCCCTCTGCTGGACTCCCAGCATCCACCTCTCTGAGCATGTGGACTGGACCAGCGCCAGATCAGACAGGAAGACACGTTTAGAGACTTTAAATCACCCGGTTAGTAAGGCTGGCGTCCAAAGTAAAGATGTCAACATGTTGGATGGATATCACATGTTTCAAATCAAACAAATCTCTGTTAACTTAATAATTCATATTTAAAAGAGCTTGAAAAAAACGACAGATCTTCATCTTATTTTTAATTGAGAGCGAGAAAGAGAGAGAGAGAGAGAGAGAGAGAGAGAGAGTGTGTCTGCGTGTCTGTTTCTGTGTGTGTGTGTGTGTGTTTCTGTGTGTGTGTGTGTGTGTCTGTTTGTTTCTGTGTGTGTGTGTCTGTTTGTTTCTGTGTGTGTGTGTGTGTGTGTGTGTGTGTGTGTTTCTGTGTTTGTGTTTGTGTGTTTGTGTGCGTGTGTTTCTCACCGATGCGTCGACTTCCTGCCAGCCTCTCTTGCCGCAGCAGGAAGCCGTATCCGTCCGGTCCTTTCTGCAGACTCATGGTTTTGGCGGTGTGAGGGAGGCTGCAGCGCTTCGACAGCACCGGCAGGACGGGCACTTTCTTCCTGATGTAACAGCTCTCACTCACACTGTCGTTGACCAGCACCGTCACGGAGTCGCCGCCCTTATTCACCTAACAACCAATCACAAGGCAGGGGTCATTCAGAGTGTCAGTCTAACACACAGACACACATTCGACTGAGGAGTGTGTGTGCGTACGGTTCTGCTCAGAGCCGAGTGTGTGAGCATTGAAGTCTTCAGCCCGTTGATCCAGATCAATCTGTCTGTGGTCCTGACCCCGGCTTTCTCTGCCGGGCCGTGGGACACGGTGCTGACAGAGAACCGCCCCTTCTGCCCTGAGGACACGTTAATGATACATCCATGAAATGTCTCTTATACGTCTACATCTATTCTGCATCTATTATAAATATAGAAAGTCCAAAAAAAGCCCAACAATCAACGTGTCATTTGCACACACATATCGAGGAATTGAAAACATTATTAAAGCCTTGACCTGGAAGAAAGGAGGGCATGGAGGTGAATGATTAACAGAACATCATGATGAAGTCCTTCAGCCTGAGACAGAGCAGCTGTAAATGAGTATCAGTCTATGAGGCTAACACAGGACGGTTCAACAGTGACAGCAGAGTGTTGGTACCTTCCACTGACACCACAGACATCCCCAGACCCAGCTCAGGGTGTCTCTTGATGTGACACAATCTGGGTCTGGACCAGCCGTCCCCCTTTGAGGCTTTAACCAGCGTCTGCATGTCCACACTGAGAGACCGCGCCTGCAGACAGAGACAGCAGCCGGTTCAGGTCATTGAAAACAAAATATTGTGTTCCTGAGCTCCCTCGTCTCGTAGCTTTCTCTGGATCGATGGCCGGCTGCTGCTTCACTGTTTTACTGTCATTGTAGATTTAAATCTGTTAGGGTTTAGGGTTCTGGAAATGTGCTCAAACTTTACCTGTTTATACTCGTTGCCCCCTAACACCAGGAGGAACAGGTGGAGGCCACATGTCTGGATCTTCCTCACCACCTGTCAGGTGCACACAGAGAGACAACAAGTGTGAACTTGGACTCAGGTAAAGATAAGGAAAGGACACGGCCAGGTGAACAACACTTCAGAGTGTTTACATTTCATTCAACTGTAAATAAAGCAGAGAAGAAGAAAAGATCTGAAGGATCACGCTGCTAAAGAGGACAAAGGCCTGCACACTTTGACCCGCTGACCTTTAACCCTCTGACTGTGTCTCAGATCAATACACACAATAGAGTGGATTCTTTCAGGGAGGACCAGTGGAGTGTAGATGATTGAAAGTCTTTTTAAAAGACATTTTAAATTTCAAATTATTCTCTCACATGATTTTTAAATAAGTCTCTTCTGTGCTCAGTCATCGTACCTGCATGTTTGTACTGTAGAATAAGGGGGCGCGGCCTTAAATATAACTCACATGTTTACATTATATTAAGGCTTAAAGTAATGTGGGATTAGGGGGCGTGGCCTCTTTGAGTGACAGGCGTGTTTGTGATGTTGGAATAATTCACTGGAGACGTCAAAGAGGCTGAACTGGATCTACCTGATTCTGGACCCTCACCCTGCTGAAGTCTCTGTTTTCCACATGTTCCTCGTTCACTTCCAGAACCCGGTCTCCGTCTCTGAGGCCGCCGTGTTCTGCAGGACTCCAAGGCTGCACATTTCTGACCTCTAATGCCCTGCCGCTCAGGTCCGTTCTCAGGTTGAAGCCGAAGCTCTGCTCGTCAACACGCTTCAGCTGACACAGTCTGGGCACCAGAGTCCAATCAGGCTCTGCAGACAGCGTGAAGGTCAAAAACATGGACAAGGATTTTAAGACAGGAGGTCCACAAGGACTCAGACCTCACCTGGGTCATCAGAGATCACTAGAGCTGGATTATCAATGCCCTCCTTTGGATTGAAGGTGAAGCTGATGAAAGGAGAAAGAAAAGGGACACGCTGATGAACATATTAAACATTTATGCTTTTATTGTGAAACTCTGTTTTGTTGGATATTTTAAACCTTAAAGAACGATTTACAATCTGCTGAATCATCAAATATTTAAACTCTAAATAATAAACACTTGATATGAAACCTGAAAAACAAAGTCCTGATATCTTTACGTTGAATCCTGGGGTCAGTCTGACCTCAGCGTTAACCTGCAGATATATTTATAGATCAAACATGTATGTGAACATGATGGATCAGCGTTCTCCGGCAGTTGGAGCGACGCTTTTTATGATCGCCTCACCCCCCCTACTCTTTTTTTACACCGGAGTCACATACTTCCTGCGTTGATGAACTTCACAATAAAATGACTCTGACTTATGGAAATAGAGAGGCTTCATGCTGATGTTAACCCTAACCCCTGACAACAGGACTCACAGAGGCAACAAGTATTCAGACTCACCGTTTGACCTCCATGGCGTTCTGACAGAATGAAAGAGTCGTTACGATGAACAGCAAGCCGTCTGAGGAGAGGAAGAGGTTTTACTGTCGACCCAGAAAGACAAGAACAGATACATGAATGTTACTAATGATCAAATATGATCAAATATTTATAAAATAGTCCATCATACGTACATCATCTAACTATAACGCCCTCATCATCTAACTATAACGACCTCATCACCTAACTATAATGACCTCATCACCTAACTACAATGTCCTCATCACCTAACTATAATGACCTCATCACCTAACTATAATGACCTCATCACAATTACCTCATCACCTAACTATAACGACCTCATCACCTAACTATAATGACCTCATCACCTAACTATAACATCCTCATCACCTAACTATAATGACCTCATCACCTAACTATAATGACCTCATCACAATGACCTCATCACCTAACTATAACGACCTCATCACCTAACTATAATGACCTCATCACCTAACTATAATGTCCTCATCACCTAACTATAACATCCTCATCACTTAACTTTAACGACCTCATCACCTAACTATAACGACCTCATCACCTATCTTTAATGACCTGATTACAATGACCTCATCACTTAACTTTAACGACCTCATCACCTAACTATAACGACCTCATCACCTAACTTTAACGACCTGATTACAATGACCTCATCACTTAACTATAACGACCTCATCACCTAACTATAATGACCTCATCATGTAACTATAATGACCTCATCACCTAACAATAACAACCTCATCACTTAACTATAATGACCTCATCACCTAACTATAATGACCTCATCATCTAACAATAACGACCTCATCACCTAACTATAATGACCTCATCATGTAACTATAATGACCTCATCACCTAACTATAACGACCTCATCACCTAACTATAATGACCTCATCACCTAACTATAACGACCTGATTACAATGACCTCATCACTTAACTATAACGACCTCATCACCTAACTATAATGACCTCATCACCTAACAATAACAACCTCATCACCTAACTATAACGACATCATCACCAAACTACAATGACCTCATCACCTAACTATAACGACCTCATAGAATTCTTTCTGAACCAAGTCATTTTCTAAGAATTTTCCCTTAAATTTAGGACTAGATCATTGTAAAAATGAAAGTTATTCACAAAGTGTCTAAGCCCTTCAGAGAGCTCCTCAGGGGTCAAACTGTGAGGAGGAGTGAGGAGGACTTTTAACAGGATGAAGAGTTTCTCAAACTGAGGAGGAAACAGAGCAATGTTCTCCAAACATGACATGAAGAATATTTTTGAATCATATTTGGGCTGAACACACTAAAACAATTTGTGCAGAAATTTCAATCCGTCTCTGAATTTGATAAAACAGACTCCATGCATCATTTACAGAGGGGATCAGGCTGACTCTGTACCATTTCACATTGGATAGGTCATGTAGAAAGGCTTGAGTGTTTTTGAGGTAAGAAGCATGAAGCTGCACAGACTCACCGTGACGAGATAAATGTGACGCAGACGATCAAACAGAGAGACTTTGAGTCCACAGGTGAGAGTGACTCACCGGTGGAGCTATGAAGATCTGTATTTACATTTAGCAGCGTCACAGTTTAAATTTAAATATTGAAATGATGTGAAGGATCAGAGAGAGAGAGCTTACCTGTTGAGGAACTGTGTGTTGTGTGTGTGTGTGTTCCTGCTCACACGGAGACGCTGTGACAGGACAAAGGTTCACTCAGGTAATAAATAATGTGCAGCAGGTGAGACTCTGCCTGCAGGTGGGTTAAACATTGACTCTGTCAGAGAGGAGAGCTAAACATTAGAGAGCAGCTGATCATCTCTGGAGAAAGCCTCGTGTGGACACTGGAGGAACTACAGCTCCACATTATAAACCCCCAAGGTTTAACGTCTCTGATATTGAGACGAAGAAGTCGAGGAAAGACACTGATGTTCCTCTGAACACGGACATTTAGAGACTGTAGGTACCACTAGCAGGCCTGATAACTGAAGGCTCTACCTCCCATAGTACATTTAGAGACTGTAGGTACCACGAGCAGGCCCGCATTTTGAGAGCGTAATGTTCTCAAAGGGTAGTACGGCACTATTAGCACTATTAGCTCTAAGATGGTGCCTGGCCATTTAGAGCTTTGTAAGTGAGAAGAAGGATTTTAAATTCTATTCTAGATTTTATAGGAAGCCAGTGCAGAGAAGCCATCACAAGAGTAATGTGGTCCCTTTTCCTAGTTCTAGTCAGTACACGAGCTGCAGCGTTCTGGACTAGTTGAAGAGTCTTTAGAGACTTAACAGAGCACCCTGACAAAAGAGAGTTACTATAATCCAACCTGGAGGAAACAAATGCATGAACTAGTTTTTCCTGCATCGTTTTGTGACAGGAGATTCCTGATCTTGGATATATTACGAAGGTGAAAATAGGCTGTTGTTGAAATTTGCTTGATGTGAGAGTTAAAGGACATGTCTTGATCAAATAGAACTCCTAGATTCCTAACAGTGGTGCTAGATGCCAGGCTGATGTCATTAAGGACAGTTATATCATTAGAAAAAGTCTCTCTGAGGTTCTTAGGGCCTAGCACAACAACTTCAGTCTTGTCTGAGTTAAGTAGCAAAAAATGTCTGGTCATCCAGGTCCTAACGTCCTTAAGGCAGGTTTCTAGTTTACATAACTGATTGGTGCCATCGTCTACATTGATACGTAAAGCTGAGTATCATCTGCCTTACAATGAAAATTTATAGAGTGTTTCCTCATAATATTACCCAGAGGAAGCATATATAATGTAAAGAGAATCGGTTCAAGCACTGAACCTTGTGGCACTCCATGGCTAACTTTGGTGTGCATAGAGGACTTATCATTAACATGTACAAACTGAGATCGATCTGATAAATAGGATTTAAACCAACTTAAAGCAGTCCCTGTAATTCCAAGTAAATGTTCTAATCTGTATAATAGGATTTGATGGTCAATAGTGTCAAAAGCAGCACTAAGATCTAACAAGACGAGCACAGAGAGAAGTCCCCTGTCTGAAGCTAGAAGTAGATCATTTGTAACTTTAACTAGTGCAGTCTCAGTGCTATGGTGGACTCTAAATCCTGACTGAAACTCCTCAAATAAACTGTTCTCGTGGAGAAAGTCACACAGCTGGTTAGCTACCACTTTCTCCAGGATCTTTGAGATAAAGGGAAGGTTAGATATAGGCCTATAGTTAGCTAGAGTTCCTGAATCTAGAGTAGGTTTTTTGAGTAGAGGTTTGATTACGGCTACTTTAAATGACTGTGGTACATAGCCTGCCAGTAAAGACATATTGATCATATCTAATATAGAGTTGCTAACTAAGGGAAAGGCTTCCTCAAACAGCTTGGTTAGGATTGGGTCTAAAAGACAGGTTGACGGTTTGGATGCAGAAATAATTGAATTTAGTTCTGAAAGGTCGATTGGAGAAAAACAGTCAAGGTTAATATCAGGTCCTGGAACTGTTTCTGCCGTATCAGACGTATCTGCACCAGGTAAGGGCAGGAGGTTACTAATTTTGTCCCTGATGTCTAGAATTTTGTTGTTAAAAAAGCTCAGGAAAGCATTACGGCTGAGGGCTAAAGGAATACAAGGCTCAATGGAGCTATGACTCTCTGTCAGCCTGGCTACAGTGCCTTTACTTTTTGTCAGCAACTTTAAATGAGATGTGATGTCGCCCGCTCTGGCCCCAGGTATACACCTAACTATGCCCGCTGACTTCACTAGCTTCACGTTTCTGACTATGGAGTCTCCAATAATCAGAGTTTTATTCTCAGCGGGTGTGTCGCTGAGTGGGGGAAATTTGTTTGAAACGTGAAGTGGTTGGTGGGGAACAGTGTGTTTCGATTTTCGACTATGCGTCCCTCGGACAGTAACCCAGCCACTGCCTCCCGGCTGCTCGGGAGCTACCGGGGGGGAAGCCAAGCTATGTCAGCCCGCACCGGCTAAAGGTGGCTGGCTAACTACTGCTGCATATGATGGCTCTGACTCAATGGTGCGGAGCCGTCTCTCTAACTCAGACACCCTCGCCTCCAAAGCTAAAACGAATATAAATAAACAGAACAACACAGAACAACACAGAACAACAGAGAACAACACAGTACAACACAGAACAACACAGTACAACACAGTACAACACAGAACAACACAGAACACAGAACAACACAGAACAACACAGTACAACACAGAATAACACAGAACAACACAGAACAACACAGAACAACACAGAACACAGAACAACACAGTACAACACAGTACAACACAGAACAACACACAGAACACAGAACAACACAGAACAACACAGTACAACACAGAATAACACAGAACAACACAGAACAACACAGAACACAGAACACAGAACAACACAGTACAACACAGAACAACACAGAACAACACAGAACAACACAGAACAACACAGAACACAGAACAACACAGTACAACACAGAACAACACAGAACAACACACAGAACACAGAACAACACAGAACAACACAGAACAACACAGTACAACACAGAACAACACAGAACAACACAGTACAACACAGAACAACACAGAACAACACAGTACAACACAGAACAACACAGAACAACACAGAGAACACAGAACAACACAGAACAACACAGAACAACACAGAACAACACAGAACACAGAACAACACAGTACAACACAGAACAACACAGAACAACACACAGAACACAGAACAACACAGAACAACACAGTACAACACAGAATAACACAGAACAACACAGAACAACACAGAACACAGAACACAGAACAACACAGAACAACACAGAATAACACAGAACAACACAGAACAACACAGAACACAGAACAACACAGTACAACACAGAACAACACAGAACAACACAGAACAACACACAGAACACAGAACAACACAGAACAACACAGTACAACACAGAACAACACAGTACAACACAGAACAACACAGAACAACACAGTACAACACAGAACAACACAGAACAACACATAGAACACAGAACAACACAGAACAACACAGTACAACACAGAATAACACAGAACAACACAGAACAACACAGAACAACACAGAACACAGAACACAGAACAACACAGTACAACACAGAACAACACAGAATAACACAGAACAACACAGAACAACACAGAACAACACACAGAACACAGAACAACACAGAACAACACAGAACAACACAGTACAACACAGTACAACACAGAATAACACAGAACAACACAGAACAACACAGAACAACACAGTACAACACAGAACAACACAGTACAACACAGAACAACACAGAACAACACAGAACAACACAGAACACAGAACAACACAGAACAACACAGAACACAGAACAACACAGAACAACACAGTACAATACAGAACAACACAGTACAATACAGAACAACACAGTACAACACAGAACAACACAGAACAACACAGAACACAGAACAACACAGAACAACACAGAACCCAGAACAACACAGAACAACACAGTACAACACAGAACAACACAGAACAAAACAGAACAGAACAGAACAGAACAGGAAATGATGCAATACGCTCACCCGTAGTACGTAGCACATCGCCTGAATCCTGAGGTGACCCACCAATCCATTAACCCCAAAGTCATCTTTATATTATGCAGTAAAGGTTTTATTTCAATCATCATGTTGACAATGGCAGGTTCCTGTTCTTCATGTAGGAGCTTTCTTCTGCCCCCTGGGGGAGGTAGACTTTGAATCCTGAGAGAGACAAAATACAGTTAAATATTAGAAACCGGAGGCTTACAGTAACTGTAATACATGGTAAACATTATTTACACTTTGCAGTAGGATAAGTCATTATATAATATCCTACCTGTTGGTTTCTCAAACAATCCGGATAATGGATGCCACTGTGTCCCGGCTGAGATTTGGCTGAACTCCTTCACCAGCCTCTCTGTATGATAACCCGGTTTATGACATGGTCTATGATAGTAGCTCTTATTTAATCAGTTACCCTATCTCTGGTCCTACTTTGAGCGCCACCTCACATTCTTGTAGTGGAAAAATACTATCTGTCTGCCGTCTTCGTTTGAAGATTTAGATGTTCGTGCGTCATTTAGCAATTAAAAACTGTTTCTCTGTATGGCCTATGAACTCTCCTCATTATCTGAGTACAGCATGATCCAAAATCAGTGCCCTCCGGACAGAGGAGTTTCTGTTGGTGTTCTTCCGTACCAGGTACCTTATAGAAAGAAGCTTACATTGATAAATCATCATGCAAGCTAGCAGAAGGCGTAGTCACTAGGGCAAGCTGAAACCAATGACGATGTATTACTCGTGTATATGTAATATACCTACACACTCATGCAACCGGGACTGCCCCGGTAATCTTTAATGCACTTGTGACTGATGTTACTTTTGTAGCTGATTACCCCTTTTGCAAAAGAACTCTTTACTATGTGCAATAAAATACACAAAGACAAAAGACTTTGACTTGAGATCTTTCATTACCAGCAGAAAAATCCACAACAAACTAACTCCTCTCCCTCTACCTTCTCCTTGTCCAGGCTGTTACGGCTTCAAACAAAAGCACAAATCCCCAAAGATGCTGCTCTTGGTTTTCACAAAGACGCTCCAGACAAACCCTTTGGACCCCTGGAATGTCTTTACAACACAGCACCCAGGAGCCAAGAGCTGGTACTCGTCTTCCTCTCCCTTGTCCTGGTACTCGTCTTCCTCTCCCTTGTCCTGGTACTCGTCTTGCTCTTCCTTGTCCTGGTACTCGTCTTGCTCTTCCTTGTCCTGGTACTCGTCTTCCTCTCTCTCGTGCAGGCATTGTATTTACTTTCTTTGTGTTGCTCTATATTGTTTCTTTTCCACACAAGGTCAGTCCAAAGATGTCCTTTTTTACTGTATAACATATGGGCATGCGAATGAAAGAACCTCAACCCCTGAGTGTGTTCCTATGGGAATCAGCTGGGATTGATCTTTTTGCATAACTTCAATCAGCTGTTTCTCAGTAGCAATGGGAAAAAATACAGGGGATATATATGTGTTTCAATCTACAACATGAACAGCTGTTCACTTAGATTTTAGCCTATAGGTTAGGTTTAGAACATGATGTTATCTGTTCTGACATACAGTGAGAAATGATTGGTAGATTTGGCTGTAAAAATCCATTGTTTTGGTCTTGGTTGAGCTTGTGTGTAAAAGAAATTCAAGCAATTTAAATTTGTGTTAAATGTTTGTATTTTGTGTCAAAGCAACAAGAAATGTGTTTATTGCATAGCCTTCAGGGACGGATGTTGTGCTAACTGTGTTAAGAGTTTAGGAAAATTGTTAAAAGTATTGAACGGAGTGTCATAGCAATCGTAAAAAACTGTCACAGAGTCATACTGCCATCTGCTGGTTCCTCTTTGAACTACATCAGACTTGTAAAAAAATCTGAGTGGTTGGATTTTGAACTTCACATGACAAAGTTCGTACATTTTTCTTTTTCATCTCAGAAATATTTAAAAACTTCCACGCCTCGACGCCTCCATCTCATCACGTCTCGACTTCTTTTCTGCCTCAAGCAGAAGTCTACAGATCGACTCGGGTCAGAACTCAGCTGCAGAACAGGAGAGCATGACCACATCACTCCTGTTTTAGCGTCTCTGCGGCTCCCCGTGTGTTTCAGGATTGATCTGAAGACTGATTCCAGCTTCATAACTTTATTTCACATCTGACCTTTACATGAGCGAAACTGGAACATCCAGATCCTCCACAGAGGTCTCCTGCTGGTTCCAAACTCCAGACTGAAGGAGGACTAAAGAGGGTTTCCTTTGAAGGTCAAACTGGACCAGCCTGCCCGAGGAGGTCAGTCCCCCCTTTTTTAAATCCTCCTGAAGAGAATCTGTTACAGACGAGTTTTTTCTTGAGTTCATTTTAATCGGACTTCTTCAAACTCCTTAGTGTTGATCTGTAGACTTCTGTTTCCTGTTTTTACATGTTTTTATATCGCTGTCCTTTCGGTCACTTTGTAACCTCAGCTCTATGAATAAAGGTTATTAGGAGTGATTAAACGTTTGTACGCTCAGTGGCGGTTAAGGTCATTGCACACTGAGTCAGTTTTTTCCGTACGAAATTCAAGGAGTAAAAGAACTGGATCATTATATTCAACGCTTGATCTCTGTGCGTGATGAGGACGAGTATAAACAAAAAAAAAAGGGATACCAATTACTGGGTAATTTAAGATTGCTAGGAAAGAGGCAATAAACGGAATATTCAAGATTATCAAAAGTGTGTCCCAAACCGACTCCCTTAATAAATCTGAATATCAGGAGGAAATATCTGTTTAGGGTCCTCCTCTGAGTTAGGCTCCTCCTCTCAGTTGGGGTCCTCCTCTGATTAGGGTACTCCTCTCCGTTAGGGTCCTCCTCTGAGTTAGGGTCCTCCTCAAAGGTTAGGGTCCTCTTCTGAGTTTGGGTCCTCCTCTGAGTTAGGGTCCTCCTCTCAGTTAGGGTCCTCCTCTGAGTTAGGGTCCTCCTTTGAGTTAAGGTCCTCCTCTGAGTTAGGGTCCTCCTCTGATTAGGGTCCTCCTCTGATAAGGGTCCTCCTCTCAGTTAAGGTCCTCCTCTGAGTTAGGGTCCTCCTCTGAGTTAGGGTCCTCCTCTGAGTTAGGGTCCTCCTCTGAGTTAGGGTCTTCCTTTGAGTTAAGGTCCTCCTCTGAGTTAGGGTCCTCCTCTGATTAGGGTCCTCCTCTGAGTGACATGTCGGTCATAAAAAGCTCTAACGTTGGTCTTTCATTCAAATAAAAAATAAAATCTTTCCCTATGCGCTGGAGAAGAAGAAAAGAGTCAGGAGCTGTGATTTATCTCAGAGACTTTTATTGATGCTGCTTTAAATGAGAAACGTGACGTTTTTATTATCACACAGTCTCACTTTTATTACAGTCAGCTGATAATCAGCTGATCAGAGGTCAGCTAATGTTCTGGGTCTCAAGTCTGAAACTGACGTGGCCGTGGACCTGGACCAGTTTAGAGACTGTGGAGGTCTGAAAGTCTCTCTGCTGGTTCATTTTCTCCTGGTCACTTTCTGACTGGAGGTAGTTTGTCCTTCTCCAGCATCCGTAACGTCTGTCGGACTCCTTTCTCCACCCGACGGAAGTGAAGCCTCTTCCAGAGACTCTGCTGCTGCTGCCGGCCCCACTCCAGGTCCCTGAGGAACACCTGCACAGAGGAGGCGGAGCCTGAGACTTTTAGGGGTAAAATGCAGCCATACTAGGGATGTAACCATTCATACAACTCAAGACATGATTCACGATACCATTCTCTCTTATTTTACAAAATGAGACAGTAGACAGAGGATGACTGAAACAGATTCCTTTAGGGGCTCTAACCTGATCGTCAGAGTGGTTTGATCTTTTAACGTTTTTTTTCTCTCAACAAGGGGAGGTGATTGGAGCTTCTCATTGTGGTGTGGATTAAATGCTGCATCATGTTGGTTGTGCTCTTTGTGTACTTCCCTGTCTTCTTTTGCTCACAGTTTTTGTCTCGTCTGTTATCTTCTCACCTCTTTTCTTTTCTGTCTCGGGAAAGCCAAAATACTTCCACACCTCCAATTTAAAAGATGGTGGTGCGTCCTCAATTTCTAAATCTTGCTCTGCAGCTGCTGACGCTAACCATATTATTGTTTCATTTTTCAGAGTACCGATGTGAACCTTGACTCCTTTGAATTGATTTATCATTATCATGTATATATACGATTCATCTTTACATCCCTGACTCATTCTGTTTGTCTTGCAGCTAAAAACCTTGAACATGTTGACAAGTCCTTCAGAGACAGTGACCCTCACCAGCTTGTAGACGTACTTCAATCCTCTCTCCTTCATAAATCCCCTTCACCCCCCTCTCCCTGATTTTACCTTGAGCTGCTGTTCGACCCGCTCTCGGTCCCAGGAGGACGCGTTCTCTCGGATCACGCTGAGGATCGGGTGCCAGTCCTCTGACAGGTCAGAACCTTCGGTGACTGAGGCCAGGACTCGGACCCGCCGCCCGCTACCCCGCTGACTCTCTGGAACGCCTCGTACATAAAGGGACTGCTTCCCCACGTCGCTGAGAGGATTCAGGTACAAACTGCACACAGACACCAGATCAGTCAGTCTCTCTGAGCTCATAAAAATACATTTCAGAATTATTCTGTTAGAAAATGTGATTCTCGCAGGTCTGCTCACTGCACGGTGTGGATGCTGGGATGTTCCCTGCAGGCGTCCACCAGAGCAAGGGCGGCGTTGTCCCCGATATTGTTGTACGCCACGTTCAGCTCCTGCAGCCCTGCATGCTTCTGCAGCCGGTCAGCCAGCTCCAGGGCCCCCTCGTCCCCCAGTCCCGTGTGCATCAGTGACAGGTGGATCAGGCTCTGGTTCTCTGGCAGGGCCTCCAGCAGGGTGCGGGCCCCTGACTCCAGCAGAGGATTGTCACACAGTCTGCAGAAAGATCACACGGGGGTAATGAGACACCAAACAGACGACAGCACAAAGAGGCCGCTGGATCTAGAAACACCTTCAGTCTGTCTGAACAGGAAGTGAAGTTTTATTTTCATGCTGAATGTTGTCTGAACAGGAAGTGAAGTTCTGTCTGAACAGGAAGTGAAGTTCTGTCTGAAGTTTTTTCATGAGTCTCTATGAAATTAGTTTCTGTGATATATGTACTTCCTGCAGCTGCTTCACAATAAAAGCCTCTGCCAGGTGACAGTTCGCAGATTCATGGCTTATGTTTAGTTTTGGTCTACTCATCATGTTTGATATTTAAATTAAAACAGGCCTCATGGGAAGTGTAGGCCCGGAGAGTCTTTGGTTTGATGCACGCTGAAGATTTTCATCCTGTGATCATTTCAGTTTAATGACACCTTCAACATTCAAAGTCATAATAAAGAATCAAGGATTTCTGTTCATAGCTCCTAAAAGTTCTCCTTCAGCAACAAGAAAATTTGAAACACGCTGCAGCATGCAGATTAGAGGAATAACATTATGTATCATGCAGAGACATACTATATAATATCATGTAGAGTATAATAATAACATGTAGAGTATTATAACATCATGTAGAGTATAATAATAACATGTAGAGTATTATAACATCATGTAGAGTATAATAATAACATGTAGAGTATTATAACATCATGTAGAGTATAATAATAACATGTAGAGTATTATAACATCATGTAGAGTATAATAATAACATGTAGAGTATTATAACATCATGTAGAGTATAATAATAACATGTAGAGTATTATAACATCATGTAGAGTATAATAATAACATGTAGAGTATTATAACATCATGTAGAGTATAATAATAACATGTAGAGTATTATAACATCATGTAGAGTATAATAATAACATGTAGAGTATTATAACATCATGTAGAGTATAATAATAATATAATGTAGAGACAGAGATATCTGAATCGTTTGACAGCTCAGAGTTGACTGATTCACTTTAAACTCTTCTTTGGGGACGTTGCAGTGATTTAATGAAATGTTAAAGGTTAAAGGTCAGTTAAAGGTCAAGTTATTACTGTCAGCTCGACAGCCATCATCATGCACTTCCTGTTTCCATGACGACAAACAGAAAAAATAAAAGGGATGACCTCCATCAGTTCATCATCGTGCGTCGTCTAGTCTTCCAACACAAAGTAACAGAGACCTTCAGATTCCTAAAAAACCTTTAGAGTCCCTGTGAGTGTGAACACCTGATTCACGATCACATGACCCAAATGCTGAGTGACCTTAAAGACACGGGTCAAATACGTCACTTTATCTCTTAGGTAGTTTCATCAGAAAAACATGACCTGAACCTGTTTGAGAAGATAAGGACAGTCTGTCCCTCACAGGAGACTGACAGGTGGAGGGGCGGGTTTCAGGAAGCGGAGAAAGGAAACGAGTCCTCTGCTACGCTAACAGAGAGGATTGGTTGAAAAAGTCTTACTTTAGGAATTTGATGGAGGTCTTTGGGTCGAGCAGCAGATCTCTCAGTAGGATGCAGGACTCAGGACCAAGGCTGTTAAACTGCAGGCTGAGGACCAGACACATACATGCAAACACACACACACACACACGCAAACACACATACACATGCAAACACACAGACACACACACACACACACACACACACACACACACACACACACACGCAAACACACATACACATGCAAACACACAGACACACACACACACACACACACACGCAAACACACATACACATGCAAACACACAGACACACACACACACACACATGCAAACACACACACACACACACACACACACACATGCAAACACACACGCAAACACACACGCACACATGCAAACACACACACACACACACGCAAACACACACACACACACACACACACACACACAGACACACATGCAAACACACACAAACACACACGCAAACACACACGCAAACACACACACACATAAACACACACACACACACACACACACACGCAAACACATACACACACACACACACATCCAAACACATACACACACACGCTGCATCAGCAGGGGGTCATCGATCCTCAAGGCTCATACTGCAGAAGATTAACAATCTGAGACTGAAGTTACAAATATTTCATCACACACACATAAACACACGCACATTAACACACACGCACATAAACACACACGCACACAAACAAACACACACACATACACACATGCATACTCACACAAACACACACATTCACACATAGACATAGACCCACACACACACACACACACACAGGGTCAGAGTCTCACTTGAGGTCAGTCACGTGTCTAAAGGCGGGTCGCAGCGTCTGCAGATGGTCGTGAGTGAGGAGACACGAGGACAGGTCCATCTGTTCCAGGTGATAACTACAGAGAGACAGAAAACACAACTAAGGATGTGTCTCATGAGTTATAATAATTACTTTATTTATATAAAGCACCTTTTAAGGAACGAACAGGGCCACGCCCATACAGCTGATTGGTTAATAAAAATGTAATAAACCATTGTTATTAACCAATCAGCTGATGACTGATACTAACCAATCAGCTGATGACTAATGTTAACCAATCAGCTGATGTCTGATACTAACCAATCAGCTGATGACTAATGTTAACCAATCAGCTGATGACTAATGTTAACCAATCAGCTGATGTCTGATACTAACCAATCAGCTGATGACTAATGTTAACCAATCAGCTGATATCTGATACTAACCAATCAGCTGATGTCTGATACTAACCAATCAGCTGATGACTAATGTTAACCAATCAGCTGATGTCTGATACTAACCAATCAGCTGATGACTAATGTTAACCAATCAGCTGATGTCTGATACTAACCAATCAGCTGATGACTAATACTAACCAATCAGCAGATGACACAGACACTTCAGAACCACTAATTACCACCCAGCTGTACAGGTGTGAGCCCACAGTGTACCTGGCAGGTGTGCATGAGAGCACGGAGCTCAGGATGAAGCACTTGAGAGACGTCATTCGGATGTTGGTGAGGCGGATGGTCCTGATAGAGGCCAGAACCTCAGCGGTCAGTCTGGGGTTCTGAAACTCGTACAGGAGAACCAGCAGGTCCATGAGCTCCTCCGGGGGCTGAGGTTTACTTATCTCTAGAACAAAATTAGATTAAATATCTTTGTTTTTGTTTTCTACATTCAAGGCTCAGCACATTCAAAACAAAGATGTTGAATCGACTTCATAGACAATCTTTGTGCAGCCTCTGTTTCTGTCGTTTTTGGTTCGTCTGTTCATTCTGATGTCACAGTAGCGTCTCATTTGGGGTATCACGCCTCTTTGGTTAATGCACTGTTAGTGTTTTATGTTATGAGATAGTTGTGGCATTAACCATCTTTAAATTAGATATGCCTTTTAAACTGTGTTCACGCCTTTTTAAATCAAAGCACACGGCAGGACTCAGAATAACGGCGTTTACCTCTGACCAGGTACTTCCTGAGCGCTCGGGTGATCTGGACCACAGTAGCGCTCTGAATGCTGCAGCCCAGCTGCTGAAGGAGGACACGGTTCTCATAATGCAACAGTCCTCCCATAAAGATGGGGTAGAGCTCAAAGGGCTGACCCTCACTGTACTGCTGCAGCTGCGGCCCATGGACTCCCAGCAGGCTTTGCTCCACCTGGTCCAAGACGTCCTCGTTCTCACTGTCCTCAGTGCGGAACATCTCGGACGCCATCGTCCTGGCTATGCTTCCTTTGTTGTAGCCGCTGATTTTGTCGTAGAGCTTCGGGAACAGCTTCAGGAGGTTGAAAACGGCGAAGATCTTCAGAGGGATGAACTTGGAGAAGATGTTGACGATGGTGCTGACGTCTTCGCTCGCCTGACCGATGGCCACAGACACCTGCCGGGTCAGCTTCTCCAGAGCAGATTTGTTCTCTCCCAGAACCACGTAGAGCGCAGCGAGGTACTCCTGCATGGCTGGGACAGCGAAGACATAGCGCTGCTCGTCGTTCTCACCGTCACCCTTGGGTAAATGTTTCCTGCTGTCCGAGCAGGGTGCCAGGAAGAAGTCCAGCACGTCTGTACGGAACATGGTGAGCTGACGCAGCTCCTCGTCCGTCTTGGTTTCACCTCCGATCCACTGCTCCAGCTCCTTCTCTGAGAACGACATGCGTTTGTACGTCACGCAGTCAAACGCCAGTTTCCCAAGCGTTCGGACGACGAACAGCATCAGAGAACTGTGGTTCTCCTGGAGTTGAACATTGGTCCCTGTCTTTGATTCAAGCACCTCCCCCCCAAAGTTGAGTCTGAGGAAGCTGGTGTAGATGCCAGTGAGCGTGCGGATGGGCGCCTGACTGTCGGTGAAGTGCAGGAAGTGTAAGGTGGCACAGGTGAGCCAGCAGTAGGAGGGCAGGAAGCAGGCGGCGGCCAGCTGGCTCTCTCTCTGTAGGTTTAGGTACAGCAGCTCGATGAGCGCCTGAGCCTCGTGGTTTCGTGCCGTCTCCCCCGTCTGCTGCAGGAGGCGGCTGGTGAAGTACGCACGCTGACGGTCCGGGTCATTAAAGCCGCAGATCTGAGCATAACGATTCACGTATTTCTGAGGGATCCGGTCCCGAGCGGACAGCCTGGTGGTCACCACGACGCTTGCCTGTGACAGACAGGATGACCAATATAAGTTAAGTATGGGGTCCACTCAGTCATCAGAGCTTTACACGTTGGGACAGAATCTTTACATGCCAAATTCTGCAGAAACATTTTACATGTACACAGAAACACACCAACACATGCATGCAGAGCAGAATTAGGCAGATACCCACTGATCATTAACATTCACAAGAGAACACTCAACTTTTAGAACCACCTGACATCCAGCCCCACAGACACCCTCCACTCCAAAGCCCTTCAGACTCAAGAGCTGAGCCCAGAAAAGAGTCCCCTATGTCAGTTGGTATAGAGGCTAACTGTCCCCCGTCAGACCCAGTCTGAGGCTAACGGCCCCCCGTCATACCCAGTCTGAGAAGCCTCACACCAACACTGCTCTCCAAACACCAATCAGAGTCAAACACATAACAACATGTAAAGAATCTGGAACACTGGAAAGAAGAAACTAAAAGCCAAAGTAGATTAGAATGTTATCTGGCCCTAAACAAAGATTATGAATGAGCAGACAGGAAGACACAAAAACCATGGCTACCAAAAGAAAACAGAACATGTGGTCACTGTTGGACAGGTGAGGTGGAGACAGAGATGCACTTTCTCCTACATTGTAAAACGTTTGATGAAACGAGGAACTTTTATTTTAACAAGTTGAACTCTGTCATCACAGATTTCAAAGAGCTCAGTGAGCTCTCCAAAATACAAATACTCCTGGGAGAAGGAGACAGGGCATATCCTGCTGCCAAATATGTTTTAACATGCCACCACACACACACACACACACACACACACACACACACACACACACACACACACACACACACACACACACACACACACACACACACACACACACACACACACACACACACACACACACACACACAGCAGTATCTCCCTGTCTAAAGGATGTTTTCTGGATGTTAAATTAAATATTGTGTGACCGCTGCAGTTGAGGAGAATTCATTGTTTGTATGATGAGCTGCAACATTAAAAACAAAAAGTCACTTTGGGCAAACCTCCACTAGAGGTGCTCATGGCTGCTTTTTACACAATGACAGACACCTGATCATATGTGACGTCCAATCAGCTCTCAGAATGACTCTGGGGTCGGGACTCACCTCAGGCAGCAGGTACTTCCTGAGCAGGTTGACCACAAGCACACCTGGGGGCAGCGGCTCGTTGGGATCACTGCAGAGCTCTGAGGCTCCGATCCTGAAGTTCAGCCTCATCTTCTCCATCCCGTTAAAGAGGAAGAGCACGTCCTTGGCCTGTTCCCCCTCGCCGCTCAGCAGGGGGTGCTTCCTTAGGTGGAGGTACTTCCTGCTCACCAAGTCCCGTAAGGAGGTGGCCCTGTGGGGGGGAGGGGCTACAGATGAACCCTACGATGCAGTAAGTGATCTTCTTATATTACTGATATATAATATGATTATTTATCTTATATTATATTGAATATCTTTCAGTTATAATATCTAACTCTATGTAATTTGCATTATTTAAACCGTATAACCTCCTCTCTCACTTTGACAGCTGTCCCAGGTCCTCACAGGAGAAAGGAACCAGCAGCTTGAACTGGGTCAGGGTGGTCCCACTGCACCAGTCCAGGACCAGTTTCCTGACCAACGTGCTCTTCCCTGTCCCCACGGCCCCGTACAGGAGCACGTTGAGGCCCCGGCCCTCGCAGCAGGAGGCGGCGGGGTCGAACAGCTGCTCCACGGTGATCGTGGGTGTGGAGGGACCTAGTGTTTGGAGGGGGGAGCAGTGCAGAACTGTTCTGTCCTCGGTCTTTCTCTCCAGGATCAGGGGGTCCACGTGCATGGTCTCTGGACTAAAGTAACCCCCAAACTGTTTCTCCTCCTGGGGTAGGTGACTGAACCACAGGAACAGTTTCCTCCTGTGGACCTCTATGGGGTCTCCTGAGGTACAAAAACAGGGGTGGGGATCTTTAAGTGGATTCACACCTGCTGACTTGTTAATGTTTCACTAAAATGTGCCAATACTTTAGATTCAGAATAAAAGAGGCAGAAACAAAGGTAACATCACAGACACCGACCCTGATGAAAAGAGACATTTAAAGACACAGAACCTGCTGCCTCCGTCTATTCTACGTTCTATTATGTCAAACACATGTTACAGCCTGTTTACCTGCTGCAGACGTTACAGCCTGTTTACCTGCTGCAGACGTTACAGTCTCTTTACCTGCTGCAGACGTTACAGCCTGTTTACCTGCTGCAGACGTTACAGCCTGTTTAGCCACTGCAGACGTTACAGCCTGTTTAGCCACTGCAGACGTTACAGCCTGTTTAGCCACTGCAGACGTTACAGCCTGTTTACCTGCTGCAGACGTTACAGCCTGTTTACCTGCTGCAGACGTTACAGTCTCTTTACCTGCTGCAGACGTTACAGCCTGTTTACCTGCTGCAGACGTTACAGTCTGTTTAGCCGCTGCAGACGTTACAGCCTGTTTAGCCGCTGCAGACGTTACAGCCTGTTTACCTGCTGCAGACGTTACAGTCTGTTTACCTGCTGCAGACGTTACAGTCTGTTTACCTGCTGCAGACGTTACAGCCTGTTTAGCCGCTGCAGACGTTACAGCCTGTTTACCTGCTGCAGGCGTTACAGCCTGTTTACCTGCTGCAGGCGTTACAGCCTGTTTACCTGCTGCAGACGTTACAGTCTCTTTACCTGCTGCAGGCGTTACAGCCTGTTTACCTGCTGCAGCACGTTGTCAAGTTGAAAACAGTATGAAAGCTTTAAACAGATTCGTGCGTGGGTTACCCATGCTAACCTCCTAACCCTTACCTGGTTGTGTGGTGGTGCAGCAGAGGGTCCTGCAGTGATAGGCAGCAGCCGGCCACAGTGAAACCTCCACCCTGCTCTTCAGCCTCCATACTGCCAGCAGCTGACTCAGCTGGCGCCTACAAAACACAACAAACACACAGGTGTGACCTGTTTTTCACAGTTTTTATATGAAGCAGATCTGCAGAGACAAGCTGGAAAGGTCACTACAATCACAGAGACAGAGAACTCACCTGGCAGATAGAACGGCTGCTTTAAGGCTGTGTGCAGGTTGCAGCAGGTAAAGTGACATGCCTCCAAGGCACTGACATTTATGCAGCATAAAAGATTACACCCAGCAGCAGCAGCAGCTCGTCTAAGACGTGTTTCTTCCTGTTTGCACGTCTATAAACTAGAGTCACAGCTTTTTAGTAACCTAAAAACCTTGTCTATAATCTAGAGTCACAGCTTCTATGTCACCTTGTCTATAAACTAGAGTCACAGCTTCTGTCACCTCATCTATAAACTAGAGTCACAGCTTCTGTCACCTTGTCTATAAACTAGAGTCACAGCTTCTGTCACCTCATCTATAAACTAGAGTCACAGCTTCTGTCACCTCATCTATAAACTAGAGTCACAGCTTCGATGTCACCTCGTCTATAAACTAGAGTCACAGCTTCTATGTCACCTCGTCTATAAACTAGAGTCACAGCTTCTATGTCACCTCGTCTATAAACTAGAGTCACAGCTTTTTAGTAACCTAAAAACCTTGTCTATAATCTAGAGTCACAGCTTCTATCTCACCTTGTCTATAAACTAGAGTCACAGCTTCTGTCACCTCGTCTATAAACTAGAGTCACAGCTTCTATGTCACCTCGTCTATAAACTAGAGTCACAGCTTCTATGTCACCTTGTCTATAAACTAGAGTCACAGCTTCGATGTCACCTCGTCTATAAACTAAAGTCACAGCTTCTATGTCACCTTGTCTATAATCTAAAGTCACAGCTTCTATGTCACCTCGTCTATAAACTAGAGTCACAGCTTCTGTCACCTCGTCTATAAACTAGAGTCACAGCTTCTATGTCACCTTGTCTATAAACTAGAGTCACAGCTTCTATGTCACCTCGTCTATAAACTAGAATCACAGCTTCTGTCACCTCGTCTATAAACTAGAGTCACAGCTTCTATGTCACCTTGTCTATAAACTAGAGTCACAGCTTCTATGTCACCTCGTCTATAAACTAGAGTCACAGCTTCTGTCACCTCGTCTATAAACTAGAGTCACAGCTTCTATGTCACCTTGTCTATAAACTAGAGTCACAGCTTCGATGTCACCTCGTCTATAAACTAAAGTCACAGCTTCTATGTCACCTTGTCTATAATCTAAAGTCACAGCTTCGATGTCACCTCGTCTATAAACTAGAGTCACAGCTTCTATGTCACCTTGTCTATAAACTAGAGTCACAGCTTCTATGTCACCTTGTCTATAAACTAGAGTCACAGCTTCGATGTCACCTCGTCTATAAACTAAAGTCACAGCTTCTATGTCACCTTGTCTATAATCTAAAGTCACAGCTTCTATGTCACCTCGTCTATAAACTAGAGTCACAGCTTCTGTCACCTCGTCTATAAACTAGAGTCACAGCTTCTGTCACCTCGTCTATAAACTAGAGTCACAGCTTCTATGTCACCTTGTCTATAAACTAGAGTCACAGCTTCTATGTCACCTCGTCTATAAACTAGAGTCACAGCTTCTGTCACCTCGTCTATAAACTAGAGTCACAGCTTCTGTCACCTCGTCTATAAACTAGAGTCACAGCTTCTATGTCACCTCGTCTATAAACTAGAGTCACAGCTTCTATTTCACCTTGTCTATAAACTAGAGTCACAGCTTCTGTCACCTTGTCTATAAACTAGAGTCACAGCTTCTATGTCACCTTGTCTATAAACTAGAGTCACAGCTTCTGTCACCTTGTCTATAAACTAGAGTCACAGCTTCTATGTCACCTCGTTTATAAACTAGAGTCACAGCTTCTATGTCACCTCGTCTATAAACTAGAGTCACAGCTTCGATGTCACCTCGTCTATAAACTAGAGTCACAGCTTCTATGTCACCTCGTCTATAATCTAGAGTCCCAGATGTGTGTAGTGTTAACATGCTCAGGTGAGGTTCATACAGATCTGTTAGTCAGCTGATCTCTGAGCCTCAGGATCATCAGGAACAGGTAACTTACCTTTGCAGTGAGCTCATCCTGCAGTTCTGTCTCTTGATGTCAGGGGGTGCTCTGTGGAAAACAGTTAGCATACAAACTTTAAGGCCCTTAAAGGCGGCTTGTGGAGAGAGTGCGCTCTGAGGAGAGATGTTTGGATGTGTGCATGTTCACCTCGTGCATCCTCACAGATCTGACTCTAACCAGTTCGTCTTTCTTTACTCCCTAAACATAGCGCCTTGAAAAGGTGCAAGGTGAACAATGTGAAGAGATGAGGGTTATATATGCGTTTCATACAGTGAAGCTTTAACATGGACTCACTGCTGAAGCCAGCCTCAAGTGGACCTGAAGGAACTGCAGTTTGTGACACTTAATTTCCAGCCTCAAGAGTTTCCCCTCAATTTAAAGGTACAGAAAGTACAGAAGGTACAGACACCCTTTTGACGTCATAATTAAACTTTGAATGTTTTCAAATAGACAGAATATAAAAAAATATGATTCACGGTTACAGCCTGATTTTAGGATTGTTATTATTTATAATAAAAACATTAATATTATTTACAGTATTTTATTATTATTTTTATTATTTATAATAAAAACATATTATTTACAGTATTTTATTATGATTGTTATTATTTATAATAAAAACATATTATTTACAGTATTTTATTATTTTTATTATTATTTATAATAAAAACATTAATATTATGTACAGTATTTTATTATGATTGTTATTATTTATGATAAAAACATATTATTTACAGTATTTTATTATGCTTATTATGACGTCACAGCGAGTGACCTCGACTTATTTATATAAACAGAACAGAATGTATGAATGAGCTAACTATGCTGCAGCTGTTAGCCTGCCAGCTAACGAAAGTTTATGCCGACGTCCCTGCGGAGAGGTGCAAACAGGTGAATATTAAAGTAAGAAAGAAGAGTAAAATAAAGAGTCATAAACTTACACACTAAGGTGTTGTCGCGCTGCGTCCTTGTCTCCCGTAGGTCTCTGTTTCCGGTCATTAACGTTTACTTTACTTCCGTCTGTAGTTTGAATTATTAACGGATTCTGTCGGTAAAATAAATCTGATCTCATCAGCTGTTAGATTTGTGTCAGATGTAAAGGTGAGGTTAGTCGCTGCTGAGAAACTGTACCCCGGAAATACCGCTTCACAATAAAAGTCACCTCTTTCTTCTTCTTCGTTTACTTTAAAAGTAGTCAGCTCGTGTTGAAAGAAGACTTTCGCCTCTTGCCGTGCCGGAATAAGAAGCTCTCTAAAGCCCCCATTTAGTTAAACATTATTTATTAAATATATATATTAAA
Source organism: Labrus mixtus (assembly GCF_963584025.1). NCBI lineage: Eukaryota > Metazoa > Chordata > Actinopteri > Labriformes > Labridae > Labrus > Labrus mixtus. The sequence continues at coordinate 10,377,392 of NC_083620.1, forward strand.
TAATAAAGAGTGAAATAAAAAACATTTAAAGTTTCTGTTATTCAATCTAAATTATTTTGTCTATTTACAGAAAATACACATTAAATTATCTTTTTTCTTCCACTTAAATAAAAACTTTAACTTTAATGATATAATGATAATTTAATATATTATAATTACAGTTTTTTTCGATTGCTATGACAATTTTTTCAAAAACAATTTTTCTAAACTCTTAACACACCAAAACACAAAATTGGCAAAACAGTTAATTTCATGCTCAAAACCACCCATTGTAAACTAAACTCTAACACTCATTTTCAAAATACAATAATACACAAACACATTACACCATGTCCACCAAAACACTGTAAGCATGTCTCAAAATCAAAAAATCTTCCAAAACACTAACACATGTTGACTTTCAACAGGAACATTTAGTCAATCATAGCACAATGTCATAAAAAACACTAACATCAGATGTAATAATATAAACTGCATTACTTTACATGTGTCAGGTCTGCCCTTATACGATAGACAGTATAATGTAGTGATCATAGATTGTGTTCAGCGCTGCATTTTCTTTTGAAGCCTCTCTACATTTCTGTTTTGTTGGGTTAAGTAAATGCATGTATTTTGTTTCTTTTGCTGCAGGAATTCAAAACAAAAAAGGAATGACCCATATCAGAGTAGCTTTATAAAATGTATGGTTTATGAAAAGAAGAAGACAGAGACAGAATTGCTGCAGTAAAGGTTGTATTTCATTGTCAGCAATCACCATGTTGAAAATGGCAAGTTCCTGTTCTTCATTTACAGAACAGTAGGTGCTTTCCTCTGCCCTCTGAGGGAGGTAGATGTTGAATCCTGAGAGAGACAAAATACAGTTACATATTAAAAACCGGAGGCTTACAGTAACTGTTATACAAGTTAAAAAATATTTACACTTTGCAGTAGGATAAGTCATTATATAATATCCTTGTTGGTTTCTTGAAAAATCCGGACAATGGATGCCACTGTGTCCCGGCTGGGATTTGGCTGAACTCGTTCACCAGCCTCTCTGTATGATAACCTGGTTTATGACATGGTCTATGATAGTAGCTCTTATTTAATCAGTTACCCTATCTCTGGTCCTTCTTTGAGCGCCACCAGGCTTTCTAACTTGTCTCCCTAAACCTTGTCCTCATCCATTCCTCTCCCTTGCCGTTGTCCCCCTCCTCTCCCATGTCCTGGTACTCGTCTGCACTTTGACACCCTGGACACTTTATACGCTGACACTTTACTCATTACACTGTTTACATTTTCCACATTTTGAATATTTATACTTTTCTTTTTTTATCTTATCTTACAGTATATTTCTACATTTACTGTATGTGTATTACTGTAGTAATTTTTGAGTGTTTATGAATGTTTTTTTTAATTTACTTTCTTTGTGGTGCTCTGTATTGTTTCTTTTCCACACAAGGTCAGTCCAAAGATGTCCTTTTTTACTGTATAACATATGGGCATGCGAATGAAAGAACCTCAACCCCTGAGTGTGTTCCTATGGGAATCAGCTGGGATTGATCTTTTTGCATAACTTCAATCAGCTGTTTCTCAGTAGCAATGGAAAAAAATACAGGGGATATATATGTGTTTCAATCTACAACATGAACAGCTGTTCACTTAGATTTTAGCCTATAGGTTAGGTTTAGAACATGATGTTATCTGTTCTGACATACAGTGAGAAATGATTGGTAGATTTGGCTGTAAAAATCCATTGTTTTGGTCTTGGTTGAGCTTGTGTGTAAAAGAAATTCAAGCAATTTAAATTTGTGTTAAATGTTTGTATTTTGTGTCAAAGCAACAAGAAATGTGTTAATTGCATAGCCTTCAGGGACGGATGTTGTGCTAACTGTGTTAAGAGTTTAGCAAAAAGTATTGAAAAGTGCCATAGTAATCGCAAAAAACTGTAATGAAATCATCATGTTTCTTCACTTTGTCTTTATATACGTTTAAATTCTGTTTTATAATGAAGATAAAGTTTAACTTTAAATGAGGATAAAATAAGTTTATATAATATTAAAGACAAATAGGAATATTGGTAAATGTTCTTTTTAATGAATAATAAAATTATCTTTTGAATTATGTGTCATATTCTTCCATTTTTTCTGGTGTTTATATTTTTAACAGTGATAAATAAATAAAGTTTATTAAATGTGGAGTGTTAGCACCACCTGCTGGTCCACAGAAGTAGATACAAATAAATAACTCGTCTTTAGAGTGACAATAAAACTAAAAGAATAACGAGCTGAGACATTAAGGAGGATTTTATTTGTAGATCTAAAAAGTTTTAATGAGAAGAGTTCATTTCAGTTTGAGTGCAGTTTTAATAAATAGGTAGGTACTTTATTAACCCTTTGCAGGAAATTACATTGTCACAGCAGCAACTGAAATCACAGTCAAGACACCTCACACAAAAACAAACAAATATCATTTAGACACATAAAAAACACTAAGATCAGTTTAAAAAAAAAATAGACTAAAACTTCTGAGTTATAAATAAAAGATATCCTACAAATGTAATTAACCTCTAGTGTACAAAAGTATCCAGTGTGCAGAAATCTGAGTAAGTGTATTCATACATAAATAAATATAAATAAATATGAGTAAATATGGGTACATGTATTCATTGTACGTTATTCTCCATTAAACAGTCTGATGGCAGTTAAGAAAAATGACTTCCTGTAGCGTTCAGTTCTGCACCCCGGGGTGATCAGCCTGTGACTGAACGTGCTCTGTTGAACCACATCGAGTAGTGGGTGTGCAGGATTTACAAGAATGGATTTGAGTTTTGAGAGCACTCTTGCCTCTGTGACCTGCTGAAGGGTTTCCATTTCAGTCCCAGTGATGGAGCCGGCCGTCCTAATCAGCTTGTTGTTTCTGTTTTTGTCTGCTGTGCGAGCTCCCTCTCCCCAGCACACCAAAGAAAAAAGCACTAGCAACAACAGTCTGATAAAAGGTGCACAGAAGAAGCCTACTGATGTTAAAAGACCTCAGTGTCTCAAAAAATAAAGCCGGCTTTGTCCCTTCTTGTACAGCTGTATTGGAAGTCGGATGTGTAGAGAGCAAACAGGAACGGAGACAACACGGTGCCTTGTGGGGCCCCTGTACTGCACAGGACTCTTCCAGAGACACAGTTTTGAAGATGCATATACTGTTGTCGGCAGGAAATATAATCCATAACCCAGGAGACGATTTCTGACCTCACCTGCATCTTCCTCGTCTTTTCACCAAGAAGCCTTGGCTGTATCGTATTGAAGGCACTCAAAAAGTCAAAAACATGATCCTTACAGTTGCGTCAGATGTGCATGGGCTCTCTGCAGCATGTAGATGAGGGCATCATCCACACCGATGTTAGGCTGAAATGTAAACTGAAGAGGATCGATGTATGGAGTCACCATGGACCTGATGGAGCTGAGGACCAGCCTCTCCAGGGAATTCATTACGTGAGAGCAACTGGCCGGTAGTCATTGAAGTTAGTTGGGTGTCTCTTTTTGGGAACAGGGACACTGCAGGTTGTTTTCCACACTTTTAACAATAAGGGTAAGAACATAAAAACTGTATCTTCAATTTTATACTGAATTTATTTTGGAAATTAGCATATTGCTAGAAAATTAAACTTTAGATTTTAATACAAAAATAAAATTTGGTTAAACATATGTGGCCGAAAAAACATTCTTGTCGCTTGTCAGCAGCATGCAGGGGGCTGTGCTGACGTCGCGCAAGTGTCTCCCCCTGGTGGCAGCTTTTGGACACATGACCGCTACAGTGCGCTCTCCGTCTCCTCCTGGTGGCAGCTTTCCGTTGAACATCTGACCGCTACAGTGCGCTCTCAGAGGCTTTTGAAAGGAAACAATTAAAGATATGAAGAAAAGCAATAAGACAGGGAGAAACAATAAAGAGAAAATGACTAAAATAATAAAATGTGAAATATTACATTGATAAGAGCAGTAATATATTCAGAGTCAAATATACAGGTGAACTGTAGAGCAAAGGGAGCATGATCCAACAATAAACAGAGCTATTCATGTGAGCATGAGCTTGAATCATCTGTTAAAAGCATTACTGTTCCTCTCTCGATTATTTTTATTAAAAATAATCAAAAGGTTTTACAAAACTGTATTTCTTCAACATGTCGCCTTATTTTAGAAGGTAATATAACTTATTATTGGCACAAATTTATATTCATAACTCTCTAGGCTATGTCTTATTCTGAATGTGGCCGGAAACAAACTCTTGTCGCTTGTCAGCAGCACGCAAGGGGTGTGACGAGTCACGCAGAGGCTGGCTGACATCACGAAGGCGCTGTGACGCGTGACGCAGCCCGGCTGACGTCACGCAGGCGGGTTGTCAGTGGTGCTTGAAGCTGCTGTCAGCCTCCATTCCCGCGGACAGCCTCAGCAGCAGCGCAAGATCATCATCAGCAGCAGCAGCAGCAGCAGCAGCAGCAGGACACTCAGCAGAAGCGCAAGATCGTCAGCAGCAGCAGCAGCAGGACCCTCAGCATGGCAGCGGAGGAGCTCGCAAACAAGCTGCAGTCGCGGCTGGTGGTCAAGCAGGAGGATGCGGAGCCGAGGCCGGAGCCCGCACTGAGCCCGCAACGATCCAGACCGCAGGAGCCCGATGCTGCCTGCGGGGAATCCGCCTCCGAGCTGTCCGCCATACTGAACCGCAGGCTGGACATCAACCAGGGAAACGCCGCTCCACGACCGAGCCGAGTGTTCAACCCGTACACCGAATTCAAGGAGTTCTCCCGCAAACAGATCAAGGACATGGAGGCGATGTTCAAGCGGTAAGACTGTGCGTGACGCGTCTTCTGTTTGTGCGTTATAATCCCTTTGATAATACACACCTGTAATACACACCTGTAATAAACCGTGACCCGGACCAGGGGCGGATTTACACTGAACAAGCAGGGTCAGAAGCTCCTGATGAGATTAAGCTGCTGCTGCTGACGTGAAGCCTGCAGGTGAAAGCTGTGTGTGTGTGTGTGTGTGTGTGTGTGTGTGTGTGTGTGTGTGTGTGTGAGTGTGACTCACTGCAACGGCAGGGCCTCTGTGCGGTGACTGGGCTGCGGTGTGTCGTGATCACGATCATTCCTCTTCACAATTCAGTTTATTATTTATTTTAAAGAAAATATATTCTAATGAAAAACTCCATGTTTATATTTAAATGTAAGATATTATTGTATTTAAATGAAAGATATATTATTATATTATATTTAAATGTAAGATATTATTGTATTTAAATGAAAGATATATTATTATATTATATTTAAATGTAAGATATGTTATTATATTTAAATGTAAGATATGTTATTATATTTAAATGTAAGCTATATTATTATATTTAAATGTAAGATATGTTATTATATTATATTTAAATGAGTCATTAATGATCTGTTATTTTGAATTATTTTAAGTTTATTTTAGAACTTGTTATAAAAATGAGTTTATTCCCCATCAGCTGCAGCTGTGAAGTTTAGACATTAAATCATTCCAATCTATAATTAATAATTGAATAAAGTAACATCTGTGACATCTGGACTAAAAATTAAATTTATGACATTTCAAATCAAATATATTTCAGTGATGTCATCGAGGACATGAAACATTCACTTGACTCTTACAGCGCCACCTTCAGGTCACTGAGTGTCTGTTTGTTCACCTCTGTAACCAAAGTGTGTGTGTGTTTGTGTTTGTGTGTTTGTGTTTGTGTTTGTGTGTGTGTGTGTGTGTGTGTGTGTGTGTGTGTGTGTGTGTGTGTGTGTGTGTGTGTGACTCACTGCAGGGGCCTCTGTGTGGTGTGTCGTGATCACACACATTCCTCTCCACAGTTCTCAGTTTATTATGATTTTAAAGAAAAAATATTCTCCATGTTTATATTGAAATGTTTATATTTATATTATTATATTATATTCAATTGTAAGTGGAGTAAACGATGAGTCATTAATGATATTTCAATATTCACACACACGACTCTGACTGACCTTTCAACTCCTGTCACTGGACTTCAAAATAAAACATTTTTGTGTTCATTTCCTGTCCGTCAGTCCGTAATGAAATAAAAAAAAAATTCTGTCGTCGTGGATATTCCCCGAGCGCTCGTCTTCCTGCAGCAGGAAATTATTGAGTGACATTAAACCAGCTGAACAATAAAGACCCCCGGACAAAAAAACAAACTGCTGATATAAAGTCACCATATATGGACCAAAACACGAAAACTATGAACAACTGTTTTGGACACTGGAGGAACTGCAGCTGTAAAGTTAGACATTTTAACATGGGGCTCTATGGGGACTGACTCACTGCAGGAGACAGACTCAAGTGGACACTGGAGGAACTGCAGCTGTGAAGTTAGACATTTTAACATGGGGCTCTATGGGGACGGACTTACTGCAGGAGACAGACTCAAGTGGACACTGGAGGAACTGCAGCTGTAAAGTTGGACATTTTAACATGGGGCTCTATGGGGACTGACTCACTGCACTGGCAGTACTGCAGCTTGTGACACTTCTGCATTGATTTTCCTGGTTGCTGCTCGTGCAGAATATCTTGTTTTTGTTTTCATGCAGAGGATTAAAGTGTTGTGTGAGGTTTCTGTTTGCTTCTCCGGTCAGCTGGTTATTGAAGTCGAACCCTTGAGTAAAGTCAAACACCTCTTGTCCTCTTGACCTCTTCCCCGTTAGCTGTGGCCTGGCGGTTAGTCAGATGATGATTGCTGCCCTTTCCTGACACTATGCTCATTGTGTGGATTTGATTTAAACAGTGGCTGTGGACAGGCTGGATTCTCTCGCTGCATTTCGACACAGCCTGGTTTCTAATCTCCAAACTTGTTTGTCCTTCAGGAGGTTCAGTTACGTCTTTCTCAAATCTCTTCAGTCTTATTTCTGTGGCTGCACTGATTTCATTCACTCAGTCCACATTCCCGGGGGGCATCCACCGCCTGCTGACCCACTTTCCCTCCACTCAGAGCTGTGGGCTTTGAGGCATATTTCAAATTACAACATTTCATCAAGCTCTAATCGACTGAGAATTTTAATCAGAAAGAGCATGTTTGGAGTCCTGTTAGATTTGGTCTTGTATCCTGCCTGATGTTGGAGAGTAACTTGAGTTCTGTCAGGAATAGCACAGTCTTTTCTCTCTACATTTGGCGTACTGAAACACATTAGAGAGCTCTTCTGGCTGAGCTGAGCTGAATGGGTCGTAATGGGGGGAGATGGAGAAGAATACGAGCAGAGAAAGTGAGTTCCCTCGTGCCAGAAGTTCAGGCATCTATAATTAACAAGGAAGCTGCAGAACAATGCGGCTCAGTCCGGACTTTTTCAGGCGACGTGGCATCAGGTCACTCTCAAATGAAGCAGCAAATCTCTTAATTGTTTGAGCTTTTGGATTTGAGCAGCAGTTTAGTATCAGTCCTGTCCTCTCAAACCCTTTGTTTCTGTGTGCGATCAATGTTCTGATGGTTTCCTTCAATCCAGAAAGAAAACTGTTGTTTCTTTCACACCTGAATAAACTTTCAGGAGTGACTAGGCTCAGACACAAAACTCAAAGAGAAGTCCTAGTACCAAAAGGTTGCCAACGTATTTGAGCATTGTAGACATTGCTCGTTCTCTTTTGGCTTTTTTTTTTAAAACTGGTGGTCATTAAAATAGTTTGTATGGTTTTAGATCAGGTTTTGAAAAGTATTGAAACGATTTTATCCACCATCCATCTCAAACAGACTCAGCCTCTTTTCCTCAGCTGTTCATGTAGTAAACATGTCATGTGGCTTTTCCACTAATTACAAGTTTCCAAATACTGCCGACCTCAACATTCAAGTTGTAGTTATGTCAGGATACACACACAGACTTCACACACTCCATCTACACCACACACACACACACACACACACACACACACACACACACACACACACACACACACACACACACACTACTAAATCCAGTCCAGTCTTGCTGGTGGGGGTTAGGTTTAGGGCTCACTGTCAGGAATCTGTGATTCTGTGAATCTGCCCTTTAGGCACCACGGGCAATCTGTACCGTGCCTAAGCACGCTTCAGCCCTAAAGTCCAGTTCGTTTGACCAGTGTGACCGCTGTACACTTCCTCAGCTCTGGCACACTTCAAAGAGGTGTTCTTCATCACGGTACACTTCATGCACGAGCACAAGCACGCAGGTACACAACGCTGACGATCTTCATTCAGAAGAAATCCTGACTCAAAATAAGCCTCATAGTCAGTAAAGTAGCTGTCATGTTCTCTGTGAAGGAGGGGGGGCAATCGCCAGTGTGACCGCGCCCTTAAATTCAATCCGTTCTGACTCTCCGATTCTATGGCTACGATCACATTCATTCATTTAATTAAAATAGTAACGATTCGATTTGATGTGACAAGAGAAAAGAACATTTCACGAGCATAAGGTAAGAGCGTGGCGCTACTGAAGGAACGTTATGGGGGGCATGGGCGACATAGGAACCCTGGGCTGTAGAAGTCAAACATACGGATATTTAAAGATAGCATAGCTAGCATGCTGAAATGTTGGTTATGTTTATGGTTAAAATATTTTCTTTGAATGCAGTAAATTTAAGAAACATGTTAATAGACACAAGAAGGACAAAGTTCAGCACAGAGTGTCTTTGTGTGTCTTCATCTCAGGAGAGCTTCATTTGGGTTGCACAAGGTCTTACAAAAATGAAAAGAGAACAAACAGGAAATGAATAAACTGTCATGAATAAATGAAAAAGATAATGTGGCTGGATTGTGAACATACCACAAGTGTTGTGTAAGTGCTGCGTGCGGGGCTCGTGGTCCGATGGAAATACGCCCTGCTGCAGCCTCTGGCATTCCTGTGCTCCCACCAAGTGAGCCAAACTGGTCCAGGCTGCCTTTGTGTTCCTGACAGAGACGCTGTGCCAGGAGAGGAAGCCCCTCTCCTCCCTCCCCACCCCCACATTTAATCAGCCCATAATGCAAATGAGGCCTAATTCTGATCACTTCCAGCCTGGCTACAAATTGTCACAACGAAAAGAATTCAAATGAGTTCAAAGCTCAGCTGCAGAAAGTAGACAAGAAGTCTTTTCCCATTGGACAGTCGAATCCATGAACATAGCCTCATGGGGCCATGTGTGTTTGTGTGTAATATATATATGTGTGTGTGTGTGTGTGTGTGTGTGTGTGTGTGTGTGTGTGTGTGTGTGTGTGTACAAATAAACAAATGTATTTCCTGGGATGTAGACTTTAAAGACTTCAAAGATACTGATCAAAAATATTATTTTTGACTTGATGTTCAATCTGAGTACCAGTATCACCGGTTTGATAAAACAAACAGATAACCATCCTGTTGTCCTGGTTGATAATAATAAGTTAGAACGTTAAAGTAGACATCCTTTAGAGGATGCTGGATCCAAAACAAACAGCCATATAGAAGCAAAAAGATCTGCACACCAGAGCTTCCGTTAAAATATTTATTTAGCAACAAGTGACGTTGTAAACACAGCTAGGTACGCAGAATTTGAGCTTGTTTTAAGGTTTGTCTGTTTTGCCTGTAACTTAGTCCCATGGATAACTTTGGAGGTGCTGACCTCTGCTGGACGTCCTTCCATTGTTGCCCTTTGTTTACTGTGTCAGGTTCTTCTTCTTCATTCAATGGTGGGCTACACTATGTCACACTACTATGATGTCACACTTTTACGTAACTGACATGGCTATCGCCATCAAGCTTAAACTCTGCTTAACAAGTAAGGGTACAGTTGGTTGTGGAAACACAAGCTAGATCAGGGTTTACCTACCAAACTTTACCTCTTGGTGGACATGGGGCTTTTGTGAGCCTCAGAAGAGGGACAGGAACAGAGGAGGGTCAGGAACAGAGGAGGGACAGGAACAGAGGAGGGACAGGAACAGAGGAGGGACAGGAACAGAGGAGGGTCAGGAACAGATGAGGGACAGAAACAGAGGAGGGACAGGAACAGAGGAGGGACAGGAACAGATGAGGGACAGGAACAGAGGAGGGACAGGAACAGAGGAGGGACAGGAACAGATGAGGGACAGGAACAGAGGAGGGTCAGGAACAGATGAGGGACAGGAACAGATGAGGGACAGGAACAGAGGAGGGTCAGGAACAGATGAGGGACAGGAACAGAGGAGGGACAGGAACAGATGAGGGACAGGAACAGATGAGGGACAGGAACAGAGGAGGGTCAGGAACAAAAGAGCCTCTCTGTTTGAATAAGTGAGTAATACACCTCAGTGTTTCCCCTACCATTACATTAGGGGGGCGACCTCTGAGACCAAACAGATTTAGATTCTGGATAAATAAACAGATATCTGAAAAATCATATCTGGCTTTTAAAGTCTGTATCAGGGCCAACATGGATCCAGGGCTCGGACTGAATTGGATGGATTTAGATTCCAGGTGTGTTTTTATGATGCCACCATAGTGTAACAGGGTTAGGATCTAATGAGCTAGAATGAATCACATGATGCAAACAATCACAGGTTTTGCTTAGCAGTAGATTTTTTTTGTTTCCTCTCCGGAGACTGCAAGTCTGAGGTAGATTTTGTGGCCTTTTCCAAAACAATGACTTGGGTCTCCGCCTG